>NC_090241.1:32528140-32695640 GCF_024489055.1 Chanodichthys erythropterus
CATTTTACACGGAATCAACACAGAACACCTAACCTTTGACACTATTATTGCTCTGCTTTTTCCATGAGGAAAAGCTAATCTAGCTGTACTTTTATTTCCACTATATATTTATTTCACAAAACAAACCGTTTCTTCAATCCCATTTCATTGCATGCAACTAAGTTCATCTTCAAAATGTACCAAGGTTGAGATGTTTGCCTTCAATCACTATTAAAAGCTGAATAGTCTTTGTCATTTATTCTTCAGTGGGAAGAATACACTTTTACTGTGAGTTTTTCAACTGAGATCCGAGAGGATGCATTATTAACTTCTTTTAGCCACTATGCTCCAAAACTTTGGAATAGTCAACTAATTGAAGTAAAAGATATTTATAAAAAAATATGTACATATTTTTAAAAGAGAAGGTCAAGACATATCTTTTTAAAGTTGCTTATCAATATAACAATAAGGTGTGAAGGTGTGTGTAAGTCAGTTTTATGTTTTATTTTATCTTTTATCATTGTTTTATTTATTTTATATTGATATTGAGGTCAAACTATTCTTTATTTTACATTCTGAACCTTTTATAGTTGTTTTTGATTATTTTTATATTGATATTGTGTGATTGTTTTAATTATTGATTTTATGCTTGTGTAACAGGTATACAAAGTATACAACTAAATATTGTTATAATTCACACAAAATTGTTCTCTTATACATTTTATGACACCTGATCTAAAGGTGCGCTTCTCCTTTAAGTGTTGCATGGTCACAGTATGACCTAATTTCCTGTCCTGTCTCCTCCTCTTCCCTTTTGAAATGTAATTTGATGGAAGAGGTAGGTTTCATCCTGGTTGTCAACCTGTTAATTTTATTTAATCCTTAATTTAATTATATCTTTTATATCTGTATTTCCACCCAAACTTACATGTATAGTACTATTTTTATTATTATTTTTGTTATTTTGTTAGGTATATTTCTGTCTTTTATGTGAGACCAGCACATGGTAATGGAGATGCATCATTTGTTTTATAGAGTGTTATAAGGGCCATTCAATCTGAGGCTGCTTATTTGTCTCTTTTATTCAGGTATATTTTCTGTATATTTTCTTATGTTCATGTTTTGCCTTTTTGAAATGTGATTCGATGGAAGAGAGTGTTATAAGGGCCACTCAATCTGAGGCTGCTTATTTGTCTCTTTTATTCAGTAAAAAGGTCCAGTGAATCGGCTGCCTGCTGTCCCATGTCTGTCTTTTCATCCACACAGCGTAACACAATGCAGACCAAGTTTTAATACTGCGCGGGTTACACTTGAAGCACTTTGAGTTGCATTTTATGTATGAATAGTGCTATACAAATAAATGTTATTATTAAATTATGAAAATCATTTCACAAAATTATGATTTATGCAATAATGACATTTTTTGATACTGAACAACAATTTAATGTGCATATGAGTTAGTTAAATATTGACTGATTTAACTAAATTAGGCCTACTGGTTTGCTTTATTAGTAGAAACAACTTTCCTGAACTTATCAACTGAGAACAACTGCAAACATTATGTTTTAATATAAAAAATGATATGAATATAATCTAAATTAGATTGAATACAGATCATGTGTCATTGGCGTTGTACTTTTATTTTGGAAATCTCACTCATGCCGAGAAACAGAAAGTTTCTATATTGCTCACTGAACTAATCTCATTTTATATCATGCTCTCTGATTAATTCTATCGCGACCAAGTTCCTCTTCAGTAGGTAGCGAGGTTGAGATATTTGCCCTCGATCTCTATTAAAAGCTGAACAGTCACTGCCATTTATTCTTCAATGGGAAAAGAATTGAGCTAATCAAAGAAAAGGTGAAAAACACTCGCTCACTGAGGTGCTGATGTCAGATATTGTACTGCAAAGTGAGGCCAGTTAAATTATATTTCCAACAATTCTTCAAATAGCTTGATTGGGCACAAGCCAACAAGCATATTAAATCACTGTTACAATGAAATATAATTAGATCCAGTCTTCCGTCCACTATCTTTTCCACTGTATAACCATGCCTGTGCGTGGAATTCTACTTTACATATTAATCCAGCTGATTAGCTTCTTGTGGGGAGACTTTGAGTGATGTTTCATTAAGTTTAAGGTGCATGAAACAATTTTTCCTTTTTTATGCTTGCCCCTCTCAAGATACAAATGTCTTATAATAGGTTTCGTAATTGTCACACGTTCCATTTTTCTCTGAACCTTACTGATTATTTTAATCTCTGAATAAATCACGAACAACATACTCGCTCTTTTCCTGTTGATGCTTGTTTACGGGCAAGCAGGTTTTTCGTACGTACAGGGTTTGGCGTTATTGTTGACCTTATAAGGTAAAAATTGTCTGCGGTCCTCATGTTAATTTCACCCTCCTGCAATTATCACCATATAAGGTTACACAGAGAGACAAAACTGCTTCACTATTGATATGTTGCAGCTGTCTGTCAATTTGCTAACACAAAGGACAGCAATTATAGGTTTTCATATGCAAAAAAACATAAAAAAGGAAAAACATCAGTGCAGCAGACAAGAGCAGATACTGAATAACCAACAGAGTTCTATCCATATCAAAACAGACTCATCAGAACATGAAAATGAAAATCGGAAAGAAAATGAGATGAGTTTGAATTATACGCTATAATCTAATAATCTAAGGCCTGACAACAGGCTTTATTTTCACACGGTTTTATAGCACAGCATTAAAAACAAGCTGGGAGAAATTAATTGTAAATGGAGGCTGAGAGCTTCCCTCTGGGAAATTTTCAAATTAAGCGCCGCTTGCAAACCTTCCCTCCGTCTGAGAAACACTGTGTCTTTTCACAGACTGTGAAGCTTTAACATGCTCCACAATAGGATTTCCTTTTAACTGCAACACATCAATGAAACAGATGGATTAAAGGAGGATGGCTTTCATCATCTTTGTTTCATATTTGTTGCTTTTCTTTAGGAAGAACAGGACAGTACTATGGTCTAACAATTCTGTTTCCATTTACTTCTCTGAGTGGATCTGACTTCTATACAGACCAGAAGTGATTTCCAAATACACAGGGCTGACAATCTAATATCTTTTAATACAAACACTTTGACTGTGAGCATTACAACTGCTGAGATCTGAGAGGATGCATTATTAAAACATGAAGATCATTTCTACAGCCAATGTTCACAAAAGTATGAAAGTATAATAAGTAAGCTTTATAAGCAGAAATAACTTTCCTGAACGAATCAACAACTGCACCAAACTTTTAATAGTACTAGGAAATATAATCTAAATTAAGAGTGAATACAGATCATTTGTCTATGGCATTGTTTTAACATATGATGCCAAACAGTTTAGCCCCTCACAAAAATTGGGTGAACTAACCCTTTAAAACATGGAATAATTGAAATAATAGGCTGGGATCGTTGAAAGATTCCCAGTTTCACATTTGAGGATGTGGAAATGTCCAAGGCATGTTGTGAAACTAACTTGCCAAAAGCTACAACTCTCAACATTAGCATTAGTCCCTGATGTGAAATATTGGCTATATCAAAGGATGTTCTCGCCTACTGTGTTTTATTTCACTGTACACAAGCATTAACCTCCAGCTTTTCTGTACATGTGGCATTCTTCCAGCGAAGGTTAGTAGTTAATACACTTGTCTAATTCAAATATCTAGTGAGATTAAATGCCGAGAACCAGTGTTGATGATTTCTGTACCTAACAAAGCTCCATTTAAAAGGTTCCTCAAACAACCTTCAAGTAAAAAGATATCATTTCAATGAGAAGAAGATACTCAATGTATTTTTAATGCTCACAATTATGCCTCTCTACTGCGACTTTTTCTAATAAGGCTAAACCTTTGTTTTGGTATTATTAATCAAGAAAATAACAACTGCTATTCAATTTCAAACACAGCCGTTTTGAGAGGTTTGCTGTCGGTATACAAATAGAAATATATTCCGGAGAATGGGAATACAACATTGGTTTGCTAACATTCAAATAAATACATGAGTTTCATGAGAGAGAGAACAAGTGTGAAGATCTTTAGAAAAAAAGGTTAGTAAATGTTAACAACACTGTATAATTGTTGTGCCTTGCAATCAATTTCCTACTAACTGTTTCTTTTATGTTTCTCATAGCACTCCATGGTCTCTTTCTTTTCACAATATAAAATAATTTCCACTTAAATCAATATTACATGTCCATTTATTTATTTGTTTGTTTTTTGTTAAGTACGTAGCCATGGTAATCTTCAGTCAGGTCTTCTTTTATAACTACTTTTACATGAAATGAACCATGTGAACCATGTAAACGTGATTAATGCATTTGTAATTTGTAATGAGACAAAATGGATTCAATTGTAGACAAAAAAAAAAAAAAAAAAAAAAAAAAAAATGATTTTGAATGTTTGTTCACTTATCCGTGAACTCAAGTTGACAGCATTGACAGCAATACTACATTTAAAGTTGTCCTTGATTATGATTTCAATTTTTTAACTTTAGTTAGTGTGTAATGTTGCTATTAGAGCATAAACAACATCTGCAAAGTTCAATGCAAAAAGAGATATTTTCTTTTACAGAAGTCGCTTTTTAAGGATTACAACAAATGGCTCTTAGGGACTACAATGAGCTTCTTCCTGGGTTGGTGACATCACTAACCCTAAAATTTACATAAACCCCACCCCTGAAAACATGCAACAAAGGGGGTGAAGCCATGTTGGGCTGCTTTAGAGAAGAGGAAGAGTTGTTGTAGTCGAGTGTTGTTGCCATGCCATGTCATTTTACGCCGCACTGCTTCACAAATTAGAGTCAACGCTGGATTTGCACAAACGATTAACATGACGGCACATGCTAGTCGATGAGTTGAATCGACTCCACAGAAACTACATAAATCAATCTAAGGCTGAACACCGTTACTGACTATCATAATTTTGGCTGCGTGAGATTTTCCAACTTTGTTGTCGTTAGTCAACCGAATTGCGAGCTGTTAAAGCTCCGCCCTCTTCTAGAAAGGGGGCTGGGAGCAGCAGCTCATTTGCATTTAAAGGGACACGTAGAGAAATGGCATATTTTTGCTCACACCCAAATAGGGGCAAATTTGAAAAGCTATAATAAATGATCTGTGGGGTATTTTGAGCTTCACAAACTTCACAAACTCATTCTGGGGACACCAGAGACTTATATTACATCTTGTGAAAAGGGGCATTATAGGTCCCCTTTAATCATTTGTATGCAGACTATAAAATAGTCTTATTATTTTTTCTAACATTTACAAAAAATAATATAATAGTAAAATCACATTCTGGCAAAGACACCTCTCCAATGCAATGATCTATTCAATTTGCAACCGGGTGGATAGTTTGGCATTTTGTGTTGTCCATCTGCTAAATGTTGATGGTTTCAGAAGTAATCATCAGTAATGTGATTACTGTTAAGACACAGTAATTAGCGAAGTAATCTCATAATCTCAAATTGTGGTGGATTTGGTGGGTCTTTATTAAAGCCTGAATCTCGCAGAAAGTAACAATAAAAGGTTTCGTATCTTACAACATCTATCCCATTCCAACATCTCGTTTAATCAAACTCACCATCTTCCTCTGTCTGTTTGACGATCTCCTCACTCTCCTTGCTGCCCTCAGGGTTGGCCAGCACCAGCCGTAGTCTGACCGTCACGAAAGGCCTGAGTCCCCTCAGAGTGTAATGAGAGGAGGTCGGGATCAGCTCCTCAGCGGCAAACTCCTGCTGGTTGAACACATACTGGTACTGTACAGTCAGGTTAAAACTGTGGCAGCGTGTCACCGCATATCCAAAGGTCTCCCACTGCAGGGTCAGCTGACGGGCACGGATGTCCACCACATTTACGTTCTGGGGACCGTTGACTGGATCTGTTGGGAGAAACAGGAAGGAAAGGGAAGATCGGAGATAAATTTGATTGGAAATTTTGATTACAAGCTCATCTTGACATTGAACCAATATGCAAGAACAATTATCAAAAGAGATATTTTCCCCTTTTGCTTGTTCCATTCTCTACCATCAGACATGTTGAATGGATAACGTACATTTTGTACGTAATATATGTACACAACATTTCAAACATTTGGGGTTGGTAATATTTTTAATGTCTCTTATGCTAATCAAGACTGCATTTATTTAATCAAAAATACAGTAAAGCAGTAATATTGTGAAATATTATTACAATTTAAGATAAATTTCTATTTGAATATATCTAAAAATGTGATTTATTTCTGTGACGTCAAAGCTCAATCATTACTCCAGTCTTCAGTGTCACATGATCCTTTTGAAATCATTCTAATATGCTGATTTGGCGATCAAGAAATATTTCTTATTTTCATTAGTGTTGAAAACAGTTGTGCTGCATAATATTTTTTGTGGAAACCATGATATAAGACAGTGTCATTTTCATAAACAAACCATAATGACTGTCTCACTGTACAGTTAACTTACAGCATAGGCATCCCTTATAGCTCAGCATTATTTGGACAACCTGCTCTTTAGATGTCATCAAAGAGCTTTGAAAAACAGTTTCAGCGGAGCACCACTTTTTTAATAATCAAAATGGCAAGAACTTTGAACAAAATAAATACCAAAACTAAGGATTACAACTATCCTCTGTTGTATATGAGATCCTAAAACAATATTGAGTACTAAAACAAACAGTATCAGAGACTCGCCAGTGGATCCAGTGGGGTTGTTGGACAAAATCTCACACACTAATTCCTCTAGATTAGAAGAAAAGCATAAAAGAGGCATGCGACTGGTTTTTGACTTTGGCCTTGAATGAATCTTAAGGGAGCCGAATGTGAAAAAGAGTTTTAACGTATTAAGATAGTTTACATCGTGGCAGCTCTCTTAGGGCGCTTTCATTCTCAAAGTTCTTAGAGTTCTTGTGTGCAGAGCAATTTGAGCATTGTGAGAATTGTGTCACGTCTAGGACAGACATCAGCTTCAATGGCTCAGTCATCAGTGGCTCCTACACATGGGAGTCTTAGACTTACTAAGTTTGAACTGCATTGAGTTCAATTGCATTGTGTTCAAGATCAAGGAAACCAGACAGATTGGTAGGAAAGTCAAAAAAAAAAAAAAAAAAAAAAAAAAAAAGATCCACAACTGCCTTGTTGTCTGTTATTAATAGTAAACAGGAAGGCAAAGCCTCATTTTAGGACCTCTGAGGGAGATATGCACTGTCGCTGAGCAAATTACAGAAAAACAACAACAAATGACCCCGAACCTCAAATATTTTATTCCTGAAAGCCAGATTACAGCTAATCTATGTTTAATCAGAGTTGGTTCTTATCTACAGGTGTCATCTAAGCAGATTTGAGACTGTAAATCCTACATGGCTAAGCCTCACTAGAATGGCTATAAAAGTAGAGACATATGTCCAATAGAGCAATATTTAGTCTCTCGGTCAGCGAGGGTCCATGCCCAACATGTAGCCCCCCATCGAGGGGAGGTGTTGGAGGGGTAGGGGATTTGCCTGGTGGACAGGTGAGGGGTAACAGTATCATCATTAATCTGACAGAAAGAGGTGAATATGTAAGAGCATTAGCAACACGCTAATGCGCGGCTGCGGGGTACGCCGTGGTGCCATAGGTGGGCTTTTGGAGCCTGGATGAGGGCTGGTGTAGTTTAGCATGGGGAGATGCTGATGGATGGCGAGCGTAGAGGGTCATTAATCGCAGACGTTGGGGAGAATTGCATAAGAGAAATCAATCTTCAGTACTGCTGCTGCGCTGCTTTGGCGCGATCTCTTCAGACCCAAACGCCCCGCAACATTTATCACACCTCCACCATCCCTCTCGCTCTCTCTGGAACGAGAGAGGAAACTGCAAGCAATAAACATATCAATAGGTGTCCACCATACCCAGCTGAGTGGGTTTTTTAAACTGAGATATTCATATGAGGGAAAAACAGAGGCAGGGAATGAACAACAGCAGAAAAACAACAACAGTAAAAAATGAAATAAAACAAAATGGCTCATTCGCATAATGAAATTGTATCATATATCGGCCAGTAGAGAGCATTGTATAGAGAGCAATGTATAGAGTATTGATAATGACATGATGACCTATTTTAATTTTTCTAAATAAAATAATTTTTAACAGTTATTTGCTGTATAAAACAAATGGAAAAAACAACATAAAAAAAATAAAAATACAGATAAAATTAAATAAAATAACATAAATGGAAACATTTATAAAATGTATAATAAAAAATATATATAATAAAGTACAATTATTTAAGAATAAAAATATAAAAATATTTAATACCCATTTATACTTGATTAAATTATTTTAAAAAAATTATTAAATAAAAATAAAAATATCAGCATAGAGCATTGAAAAGTACATGATGACCCATTTAAATTTTTATAAATAAAATAATGTTATCAGTTATTTGCTGTATAAAACAAATAGAAAAAACAGCTGTAAAAATAAAACAAAATAAAAAGGAAAGATTAATAAAATAAAAATAATTAATTATTTATATAGTAAAATAACTTTAAAAATACAAAATGAACAATGATTTACTGAATTATTTAAAAATGACTTAATCCCCATTTATACTTGATTACATGTTTTTAAAATTTGTTAAATAAAAAAAAAAAATACTCAATTACAATAACACAATACAACGTAACAACATAATAAGAACAAGAATTTTTTGTGTAACTGTGGGTTCTTGCGGCGTTGGGAGTCTAGCAGAAAACAATAAGAACCAGCAGGCCGACATATACAGTACAGTCCAAAAGTTTGGAACCACTAAGATTTTTTATGTTTTTAAAATAAGTTTTGTCTGCTCACCAAGGCTACATTTATTTAATTAAAAATACAGTAAAAAACAGTAATATTGTGAAATATTATTACAATTTAAAATAACAGTGTACTATTTAAATATATTTGACAAAGTAATTTATTCCTGTGATGCAAAGCTGAATTTTAAGCATCGTTACTCCAGTCTTCAGTGTCACATGATCCTTCAGAAATCATTTGAATATGCTGATTTGCTGCTCAATAAACATTTATGATTATTTTCAATGTTGAAAACAGTTGTGTACTTTTTTTTTTTTCAGGATTCCTTGATGAATAGAAAGTTCAAAAGAACAGCATTTATCTGAAATACAAAGCTTCTGTAGCATTATACACTACCGTTCAAAAGTTTGGGGTCAGTAAGAATTTTTTTTTTTTTTTTTTTTTAAAGAAATTAAAGAAATGAATACTTTTATTCAGCAAGGATGCATTAAATCGATCAAAAGTGACAGTAAAGACATTTATAATGTCACAAAAGATTAGATTTCAGATAAACACTGTTCTTTTGAACTTTCTATTCATCAAATAATCCTGAAAAAAATATTGTACACGAATATTTTGTACAATTGTACACATTAAATGTTTCTTGAGCAGCAAATCAGCATATTAGAATGATTTCTGAAGGATCATGTGACACTGAAGACTGGAGTAATGATGCTGAAAATTCAGCTTTGCATCACAGGAATAAATTACTTTGTGAAATATATTCAAACAGAAAACAGTTATTTTAAATCGTAATAATATTTCACAATATACTGTTTTTACTGTATTTTAATTAAATAAATGTAGCCTTCATGAGCAGACGAAACTTCTTTTAAAAACATTAAAAATCTTAGTGGTTCCAAACTTTTGGACTGTACTGTATATATATATTATATATTATATTATCACAGTCCTAAAGAGTGTTTTCTTTAGTGAAAATGTTCTGATATTTGTTCAAGGTTGCACCTAAAAACTCTCTAACCTTCCCTTGCACCATCGGTTACATGAAGAAAAAACCCATCAAAGGTTAAAAGTGAAGATGGACACAAAACACTGTATATAAGCTTTGCTCCAAAAACCCAGTGAGCTGCCATAGACTGCTGTCTTGATATAAACAAAGTCAAGATATCAGTCATAAGGGTGCGATTCAAGATTATCTCAATAGAGCATGACAGGTGACTAATAATGAAACTGATCCCTCACATGATGCCTTGAAATGCTGTCTTGGTAGGCATCTCACAAGGTTTTGGAACAAAGTTATATAATCACTGCAAAAAAAGAGAGAAAGTGTTCACAGCACATAACACAATTAAAGAATATTGGATGTGGACAGGAAGTATGCATTGTGTGCCATTAATGCATTTATAGTGTTTGATATTAAAAGTCTCCCGAAGACTCGAGTCACCCCATGCAGTGACACGACTCAAATCAATTAGATTAACACTGGGAACAGATGTTGGGTCGTTTCTCTCCAGAGTGTTTTTTAATTACTGTCTGTTTTTTGTTGATGCAGTAAACAATACTTAGCATTTAACTCTGGATGTAACTTTAAAACTTCTCTCTTCAATTAGGTGATGCATATGAAACTGTTGTACTTTGCGCAGCGTGAAGCGAGAGTTTGTGAATCACGCTGGGACTTGACGTTTATGTCGGGTTACATTTACAGCTGCAGCTGCAGAAGTCACAAACATTGAAGACAACTGACATTATATAGAAGTTCCTCATACATACTGGTTTAGCATAAGCAGTTTTCACCTTCACTACAGCACTGAGTATTAAAACACTAAGCAAAGCAAAGTTCTGCCATACTGTGCTACTGCATTTTAGCCAAGGGCATGCTGAAGGATCCAGTGTCACTGTGTGGCAAAGTTGAACATTTTAAAGGGCATTATATAAGAGGAAAACTCGATTTTCATGAAGATACTGGAAAGGATGCTTCCTTAAAGTGCTGTGTTGCGATTTCACACGATTCAGTATGTGGATAGAGGAAAGAAGGGGAATTTAAAGGGATAGTTCACCCAAAAATGATGATTTTGCCATCATTTACTCAACCTTTTGTGTTCCATAGAAGAAATAAATTCATACAGGTTTGGAACGACAAGACGGCGTGTAAGTGGTTTCATCATTTTTGGGTGAGCTATTCCTTCGAGCGACAGCAGCTGGCAACATCAGCAACAGTTTCAAAGGCAACAAAATACATTTGGTTTGAAGATGTTGCGATTTCACACTGATGATCTTGAGGGAAAATAGTGGAAGGGGAACAGGGGAAATGGAGAGATAGACTCGGCAGATCAAAAGGAATATACTCTCTGTGAGGCCGACACTGCCGTCTGTCTGGTTGTCCCTGTGTGGGTTTGCTGTTGTTGTGGTTTATCCTGTAGTACACAATAACCTCCAACATCCACTATTCTGTCTATTCCATAGTGCTTGCCTTTATCTAAACAAATTAACCCTTGATTACATCCTTTTTCCTTTCCCTTTTCTACCTAACAAAATGTGGTAGTACTATTACATGTTTCATAAAAAATATGATTTTCTTTCTTTTTTGGGAACATGTGTCATAATGGTACTATGGTAATACCATGATATACACTACCATTCAAAAGTTTTGAGTCAGTTACAAAAAAACAACAACAAAATTTTACAAAATGTTTAAATAAATGCTGTTCTTTGGAACTTCCTATTAATCAACAAACCCTGAACAAATGTATCAAAGTTTGCACAAAAATATTAAGCAACACAACTGTTTTCAACATTGACAATAATCATTCTTAAACAGCAAATCAGCATATTAGAATGATTTCTGAAGGATCATGTGACACTGAAGTCTGGAGTAATGATGTTGAAAATTCAGCTTTGATCACAGGAATAAATTACATTTTAAATGTACTACATTTATTTTAAATTGTAAAAATATTTAATAATATTACTGTTTTCCTGTATTTTTGATAAAATAAATGCAGCCATTGTACTTACCCCAAACTTTCCAACAGTGTTATTGGTTAATACTTACATTTTTGTATATGAATATGGTAATCATTCAGTAGCTGCTATATATTGAAATAATATGGTATTATCATCAGGTACCATCAGAAATAACATTTTTAAAAAGTTCTCTCTTGCTTATCTTTGTTATTTCTTTCTATATCTGTCAGAATAAAATGATCTACCTCTTCAAATCCCCAAATAACTGAGATTGTTTTGTCAAGCAAACAATTGACTGAAAGACAGGAAGACAAATCACACTGAGCACTGAATACAAAGAGAGAATGCTGAAGAAAATGCCACAACTGAAAGATGTTGAGAACAGAAGTTGGTCTGAAAGGGGAAAAGCAGCCTTTGCATTGACAAAAATAGTAATAATAATAAAAAATAATAATAAAATGATCATATCTTGTTGGTTCATTCTTTTTTCTTTTTCTTTTTTTTTTTTTTTTACACAGAGAACAACTACAACAAGCCAGTGTGAAATAAGGTGATGTACTCTGTTATTCTCAGGTTACCTCATTGCCATGGAAACTTCTGAGATGATTAAAGGAGGTCATTTTCTCACTTTACAACACAATATTTCAGATGACCCAACTTGATATCACTGTCATCTGATCTGAAGACAGTGTTGTGGCCTGTAGTTCAGATCAGATGTTTAATTGTCCTACAAACATTTTCATTGGTTCCACCACCACAATGATTTTTATTTTAAGAAACACTGTATATGCCTCAAATTAAATTAATTTCAAAAAGCTCACACTAATTTAAGTTTTAAATGTGCAATAAAAGTTGAAAATGACCCAACAATAATGTAAATATGAAGTCATAATAAAACCAAAGGTAGTACAAAATGTTAGTGATTTTTGGATATTACTGATCTTTTAAGTCAGTCTTATAATACTGAAGGTCCTATAATATTGAATTGAATATTTGAAGATTTTCTTTTCAGATGCTGAGTACAATTTTACACAATTGCAGAAAACAGCCATTTTAACTTTCATCCACTGGTGCTTGGTGGTCATAAATGGGTTAAAATAGACACGGAGCGGAGAGATGCATTGCTTCAGTAAAAATAAACAATAAAAATGGAAGAAAATCTGTAGAGAGAAAAAACAAAACAAAAACAATACACACAGAGGGGTTATAAAACAAAAAGCCATGAGACACTCTCACACAATCCATTCCCAAAAGATGCCTCCAAGTCTGTCTTGTTATTGTTCAGTCTTCAACTGGTTGCTGGACAGGGAAAAAGCAATCACCATTCCCTCTTCCCTAGTCAATCATAAGCTCCAGGATTCCAATCATTTAAACCTTCCAAGATCAAAACAGTGTGAACTGCCTCGCTCTCCACTTCCTGCCGTAATGACTTCATGCAACGAGGATCATGATATATCAAACGGCGGGCGGTGAGGAGGAGAGCAGATCGGTGGGAGTTGGGATAAGAGTGGAGGGGAAAAGTGCTTATATTCATGAACTCCGCAGGAGGTTTCAGGACATTATAGAAAGAATGGGAGTGCTTGTAAGCAATCTGTTGTAAAATGGGGGAGACGGAGGGCAATTGTGAAGGGACTTGGAGAGCTTTTGAATCAGAAAAGGTTGGAGCAGGCAACACAAAAAGACGTACGAGAGCTTGCGTGGTGGTCGCTGGTGTGTTTTTGTGTGGATTGCTGGGGTGTGAGTTTAACTAACATTTAGAACTCCAATTCTACAGACCAAGAAACTGAGCAATCACATTCTGAACCCACAAAGCAATACTGACAATTTGATTGTCGTATAAAACAAAATTGAGCTTTGTCTCCTCACAGAGGTGATTGTTCCTTTGCTTTTTGTTCAGGGTTGAAGTGCTTTCTGGCCTAGGCTTCATGAAAAGCCAGGAAATAAGCAACTTAAATTACTACAAGAAAAAAAAAGCCAATCACATGCATATACAGTATCAGCCCACTGTCATGCAAAGATGAGAATAAATCCAAAACATCACATTATTCAACCCATTTCCATGCATATTCAATGTAACACTATTTAATTCCATCATCATATAATGATTGTTTTCTCTACACTGCAGAAAGACATAATTAGCATCAAAATATTAATGCACACATGCGTAATCTTCTTAACATATGCATGGCAAACGGAAAGTATAATTAACAAAGATACTTTATGGTTCAATATAGTGTTGTCAAAAGTACCGGTACTTCGGTACCAAGTTGGTACTGAAATTTTGAAAATGTGACGATACCAGCATTTCTGTAGTACCAGGAGTACCAAGTATCTGGGTACATTCGGTACCCACTGATAGGGCTGTGCCAGATAATTATTCATAATACATTCATAATAGATAACATATTCCATTAGTTATTCCACTGAACATGGAATCTCTGTTTCTTTTCCCAAATCTTAACTCACGCAGGGGATTATAAACGTTTCTTCGTTTGATTCGCTTTTAATTAGGCCTATTATATTTGCATTCTTTACTGTGGTGAAGTAGAAAAAACACTGTAGGACAGAAACCTTTTTGCTTGCACGTTAGTTTCTATTTAACACAGTTTGTGCTTGTCATTAGACTTGTCAAGTTTATTTGTATATGTTTCACACACGCCGGTGATTTTTAGTTTTGCTTTCTCTGGCAGCGCAAAATCAAACATAGCCTGAATGTCTGGCGATAAAACTAGGCCTTCAGACCTTTTACAATAAGTGTCAGTTGCTTGTAACATCAGGAGATAACATGAAGATATTATTAAAGAGAAATGGTCTCTTTCCTGCTCGTGTCCCACATCCCTCTCAAAGCGCAGACACATCTTTTTGTGTAAATAAAGAAACAAATGTTTTTTAGAATAATACATAACTTTCTTATTATTTAGGTTACCATTATTTACTGATATTTATTTCATAGTTTTACAGACTGTAGTGTGTCGTTTCACTGAATGGCGAATCACTGAATCAGCACAGAAAACGCTCTCATGCTCATTGCATGTGTGTACACGTGAAATGCTTTTTGCAGACTGAGACATATTTTCCTTATAGCAGCGCATGTATATCTATAATTAAATTGCAGCCTTTGCAATTTGAAAATCGCACTAAGCTATAACACAATTTCGACTTGTGTGTCATTCACTGAAACGCAAATTTAGCTCTGTGACCCACAATTTGAAAACCCTTGATTCGATCAACTGCATTAAATTTGCATATCAGCTTATGACACACTTTGCACTATTTCTTGGCAAGCACAGTATGCAAATTTCCATGCATCATTGACCTATGTTCTTTGCAAAAATGTGTAGTATACGGTATCCCAGAATGCATTGCGCTCAACTTGACCTTCCATTTCTAGAGTGTCAAATGAACACTAAACTCATTTGATTGGGCTAGAGATGGGTCGAGATAGTCGACTAGTTGATTAGTTAGGTCAAGTAGTTTATCTACATTTTCTCTTCAAAAATTCACAACAAAAGCTAAACCAAAGACTCGACTACAATAAGAGGACATCTTTAGAACATGGCTGCATTTCATTCAGCTCACTGTTAGCCTGAACAACTGAAAACTAAGGAATCTGTGCATATTGTGTCATTTCAGCAAACATCTCATTAGTTGTTATTATTTCTGAAGAAATAATGTACTTAGGGACAAAGACTTCAGCTGCAATGGTGCTAGTATGAAGTACATGATATAAATTTTAATTGGCCGTTCAATCAAAGGCTGAAAAAGGTTACAATATTGCTATTCCCCTCCTATCGAGAGAGAAAGACCTTTCTGTCTCAGATGACCTCGACTGGAAAAGGCCAAGGAGCACATTGCTATGCGTGAATTATGAAGTCACTCTGAGCAGTCTGAGTCTCAAAGGACACAAACGCCTCAGTAGACAGTAGATCTGTGATATTAACTCAAAGCTCTAAAAGAGTAATAAAAATCAATTCTAAAAAATGAGTGCATCTTTAAAGCAGTATCTTTGTTTCAATCCACTCTGATACCAAAATTTGTGGGGGAAAAAAACTCTGGGCTTTCGGAATTGCAGCTCTATTTTCCTTATGATGTAAAATTGTTGAATAAAGTGCAATGAACAGAAACTACAGCAGACCCATAAAGTATCTGGACACAGTCAAATCATTGGCACTGAATGACATTGCGTTAGATACTCTGTACTGTCTGTGATGCAGTAAAAAGATATAGAATGGTGTAGTCTTTTTCATGAACAAATGACTCTCACGAGTCAGTTCTTTTTAGTGAATGAAAAACATATGGTGACCAGTGTCACCCAATTCCCAAAACAAATGACTCTTATGAGCTGGTTCTTTTAATCAATAGATCAAATAGACAAGTTACCAGTTTGGATCAGTCTGAAAGACTGTTTTTATTATTTAATACTTCAAACCTCAAATTCAAAAGTATGCTTATTTTCTATTTTTTTTTTTTTTTAAATGCCACTGGTTTGCTATTTGTATTTTATATCTAATGCAATGACATTTGTAAGTGTCCAAATACTTCTGGGGTGACTGTAAGTTGTAACTTACATCACTTTGATTTTATTGAAAACATTTCATACTGAAGTGTTAAAACTGTTTACAGTGCATGCAGCGTAAATAATCACATTATACGGATTTGAAATGTTTTACAAGCCAACAACAAACAGAATTTCATTTTCACTGCATTTTATTTATTCCTGTCTGCTGAGAAGGAAACTTTCACATTTCTTTGTTTCCCCTTCTCTGTCATTTTTGGACACACTTTAATGGTTGTGCCCAACGCCGTGTATTTTGGAGGTGTTTCTGGAAGCCTGAATGAGGGGGGCAGCTCCACCTGTCAGCCTCCTCTGGTCAGCATGCTATCTGCAGCCATGCATGTCAAGACAGGGTGACAGCTCCAAAGGGAACTAAAGAAGAGGGCTGTGCTCACTTTTCCCTTCCAACTCTCTTTCTTCACATTTTTTTCCTGCCTCTTCATCCAGCCATTCCCCTCAAGGTAAGCCCCCCCATCTAGCATGTCTCTCAGTCATTTGGAGATCTAACTCTCTAATCCCTGCACAGATCTGTTGATCTTTAAACAAAAGGCCGGTTCAGGCAACAGCAAGCACATGAACTAAATGCACCATTAAAATGAAAGAGAACACCAGCTGATATGTCTTACGAAACATCGTCCTCTGTGAATACATTTCACTTTTCCAGACAAAAAAATATGACAGTGCAGCAAAACCCTCCACTTGCAGCCCCCCATGCTGCACCGCCTCGTCCACATCTATCTTTTAACTCTTCTTCCAGTTCTTTCATCAAACTGAGATCATTACATTTAAGATAGGTTGCCTGGAAACAATTCACAGAAGAGTTGACGATTAAATCATTGTCTCTTTTAATGTGCTGCGGTGAACGTACCACCCAAGTCTGCCTGCGCTGGTTAATAATGATTCCTCATTTTTTGCATGCTGAGAATCTGACATTGTCATTGACAGCTTATGTTCCTGCTTACTAACATCTCATTTTATAATGTGGCGTACCAAAACCCACAGTGCATCTGGTTGACGGGTCCAAATATAGTCATGCAGAGTAGAATGGAAGATAGATATAGAGAAAAAAATGTTACTTTATCAATGTGGATGAAACCAAATTTATCATTCACTGCTAACCAATAACCCATTTTTTTGATTTCATGGTTGATCTAATGAATTAAAATGGCACCTGACAGATTCATTTATTTTTTAATTGCGTAACATTTTTAACAGTGGTGTTAACTAAGGTGAGCATCACAATTATATGTTTCAAAGGTGTAATTAGGGATTTGAAGTTATCAAAAGCAAAATAGCAAAATACATTTGCTACAAATGTTCGGGGTTTTTTTTGTTTGTTTGTTTGTTTTTATAAATTTGAAGAATTCAAAGTCTACCTTTCAAAAGAGACCAAAACCAGGCATATACTCCAAATGGTTCAAAGAACAGCATGCAATTTACTTTGGGTATGCCATTTTAGGTGTTTTAGGCAAATTTTACAGGAATGCTGAGGGGTAAATAAATGTTCACCTTTTGATTATTAATTTTCAGCATATTTTGGGTTTATTTTAAGCCAGCAGGTTAGTAATTTGTAATCAATAGTTGAGTTCAATAAAACAACCCAGCATGTTGGGTCAAACATTTAACCCTACATTCTGGGTTAAAAACAACCCAACCCAATTTTGACCCAGCACTGGGTTGCCCAATAACCCAAACTAGGTTGTTTTTAATCCAGCATTTTTAGAGTGTATTATGTAATATTTTGTTCACTATTTTTTACAGCTGTAATTTAATTTAATAAATTAATTCCAAAAATACACATCCGCTGGAAAATGATGGTATATTATGCAAAACATTACAGATATATTTTTACTAATTCTTGATTCATTATTGTTTTTTTTGTTTGTTTGTTTGTTTTTTTAAACTAATGTTTATAAGACCACAGCAAATCATTTTTGCAAACTTACGCCTGTTTCACACATAATCACACGTGTGCGGTCCGTATGCAGTGCGTATGTGTTGCTGAAGCAGGAAGCGGCCATCGTGCTTTCACACAGCACACGTTTGCAGTGCGCTACGAGACTGTTCGAGTTTCGACGGAAATTCATCAAAATTGCAACGTGTACTGATTTATATTTATACTTATTTAGATGTACATTGATACATTAAGACCTTTTTTAACTACTTCACGTCTGCCCTATGACATGTAGCATACTAATTAGACATACAAATGTATGTACAACAAGCTATTTAATGCGTAAACTTAAATGTATACACCCACATGCTAATGACATTTAGCTGCAAAGTGACGACCCCCCACCCCCCCCAAAAAAAAATATAGCAACACTACTCAAGAAAAACATATAAGCTTTATAGCAATAATATGTTTGTAATCATTTTGAAAAACCATAAACCTAAATAACGTAATGTTATATTCATTACGCTTATATATTGACAGCTGCTGGAGTAGTTTAGTACACGTAAAAATGACACAAAGATTTGAAAACTTACTGTCGACACCAACAGCCGACGAAACTGCTTCCCATGCCTTTTCCTTCGCATTCAAATCTTTGTACAATACATTCTGCAGGTCATACAGAATTTTATGTTTTTCAACCTCAACGATGAGACGAGTGTCATCAATGTCACCTTGTTTTTGAATAGGTTGGTTTAGGTCCGCCTGTCACGTCATTGCCTGCTGGGATGCGAGTTTCCCTCCAACGATAGGGAAGAACATATCTGATCGCATTATGCAAGTAAACACTGTTAATTTTTTTAAAACAAAATAATTGTTTTGAAATGATACAACTGAACTGTGAAATTGAAATGTTTCCTTTTGTCTTGAATATAGCTTGTTGCTGGCATGGCGTTAAATCATTAAAAAAAATAATAACAATTCTTTATGTAATGTACAAAATGTACAAAGCAGTTTAAATGTGCATAATTTCTTTTTTTTTTTTTTTTTACAATTTCAGGTCAATCCATGTTCATTTTGCCCACACACAATCTGCTGTGCTGCACTTGCAGCAAAAATAGACTCGGTACGTAAACGATCGCTGCACTGCTGCAGACGCACCGCTCCTGGAACGCATTGACGGACCGCAACCGCGTGCAGTGTGAACGCTCTAATCCGTTAACATGGGTGCGTAAAAAAATACGCAACGCATACGCACTGCAGACGGATTATGTGTGAAACAGGCGTTAGCCAGCTATCTATATTAGCCAGCTAATTATCTTGGTGAAAAATCAAAAGAATTGGAATCAGTAATGTAGAATAAATCACAGAAAATAAAACTTTTAAATTTGCAAGGCATGAAATTTAGATGTACAAGATCAATTACTGAAAACTTTTCAGTGGCAATGCAGGTCTGGGTCAGTAGGACATCCTTATTGTTGAGCCCTAATAAATGACTTATTGAATGGAATTATGGACAATTTTCAAAATAATTGCTGTTTTCACTGCATTTTTGATCAAATGCAGTCTTTCAATGCAGTCTTGGTGAGCATAAGAGACTTTGAAAAAAATCTTACTGACCCCAAACTTTTCAACAGTATGGATCTAGAGACTCAATTTCTGCACTAATTTGGGAAGTGAAATGCTGCAAACAAACTCATTTTAAAGCAACTAATAATGACCCCAAGATTACTGAAA
This sequence comes from Chanodichthys erythropterus, assembly GCF_024489055.1. Classification (NCBI taxonomy): domain Eukaryota; kingdom Metazoa; phylum Chordata; class Actinopteri; order Cypriniformes; family Xenocyprididae; genus Chanodichthys; species Chanodichthys erythropterus. The sequence goes on from NC_090241.1 coordinate 32,548,060, forward strand.
GCCTTCATCTGACAAGCAAAGCTGCATTATTCATGGACGAGCAATTAATGCCACCCTCTTCTTCTCTCTCTCCAATTTTTTCATTCTTCTATGTTTGTAGGCCCATCAAAATGGAAAGATGGCCTAAGGCCAGGCCTACAAGAAAACATGATTCCAGTCTCGAAAAACATCTGGCTGTCAGAGAGGCTAATGTGAACGCGGTGCTGTAAGTCTGAATCACAGTGGGATATAACCCAAAGCTACATCACAAAGTCTGCTTCTCCTGTAGATACGGCGGTCCTTTGGGGGCTATTTTTGGTATCGGAACTCATAATCATGAGAAGTTCATTAAACGTCACCCAAAGCCAAACACAGCCTCCGTATGTTGGTGCCCAGTGGGTGCTACTCTCCCAACAAGCAAACCGCCTCGTCCTCCCCCATAAGGCGTTCAAATTAATTAAGGAAAAGTACATTTTCCTCTCATTTCCATTACTGAAACAGTGGCTGCATTTCCAAATTATTTGAAATTCTTCATTTATCTCCTTCTCTCTAGAGCAGTCTTGTGTGAGACTGAGATATCTGTGGCTATTTGCAGCAATTACACTCATAATTCTCCTTGTTTTTATATATAATGTCATCTATTTCATTTCCAGCATTTTACTTCAATATGCAATGCAAACAAATAAAAGCTTGACAACCACTTTGGAGAGAAAAAAATAATAATTTCATTTAAACCACAGTGCAACTAGGAGAAACTGCGGATCATTTTTAACGTGGTTTCCCGTTATCTTTCCAATGTGTTTACATTAAACCATTCTATATTTGTCCCTTGTAGTAAACATATTGATTTATTCATTGTTAATGTTTGATTTATGTCCACAGATGCCAGTTAAATCCAATTTGTTTGAAATCAACAAATGTGGTAAATCCACATTTCCCATGTTCCAGAGGGATTGCTGTGATTCTGTTTTGAAGTATTCCATGTTAATATATAGAGGCAGGATATGAATAACAACAGTATTTGAGGGGAATTGGATTCCGCTGAGGATCCGATTGGGTCATTTTTGTTGAACAAAGGAAAAATTAATATTTATGCTGGATGTTTTTCTTCTCCTCCTCTTCTCAACTCAGTATTTCTCCCTCTGTTTCTCACACAAGTCTTATGTTCAAGTCAAAACAAATTCACAATAACATTCATTAACACTTTCTTCAAAATGAATCTTTGAATAATATCACCTGATATTACTGAGCACCAACTCTTACCAGAAACAACCAAAACTTAAGAATAGAGCAATAAAACCAAATAATAAACAACAAACAATATATCTGCGACTCAGGAGACGAGTTACTGGTTTTTAAAATGAGTTTTTTAACCAGGAATTCCCTATGGTTCAATATATGTTCCCGTCAATAAACCTGGTAACTTTCAAATGATATGTGCAAACACTGTTTACATTAAAACAAACAAACAAACAAACAAACAAAAAAACAGAAATTGTCAATTCATCCACCTAGAAAAGTAGTCCCACAACCTAAAAAAATCATGCAGAGACAACCTTACAACTTAAAAATAACAAAATAATTGCGTATTTCTTTTAAACCCTCTTAAAAGCATCAATAGGCTTCCATGGTAAGTACATGCGGTTTTGCTTGTTTTTACAAACTGAGAGACACGTCATAATTATTCTCTGTGCTAATCATCTATGGCATGTTACAGAATGCTGTCAACAGAGCTTAGGTTGTTTTGAACCTGGAGCGTTCCTTTAAGTACAAGTCTTTTAGGAGCTCAATCCCTTCAGTCACACTCAGTCAGAAAGCCACATTTGATGAGAGATCGTGATGACAGAGTGAAAGGGGAACTACTACAGCTGATGTAAAATACAGAACAGCAACTGTATTGTAATTCAGAGAACATCTCCCACAGGGCAATCTGAGGGTGTGATCAACCATCAAAAACTCGAGCAGACATACAATGTATTCTGATGTTGCTCAGGGGGGCGGGCGGATGCCGTGTTTGGCAAATGGTGTGTGATGGGGCCTCAAACGTGGCACAAGAGAGATTTACAGCTCCTGTTAGAATATTGTGAGCACCTAAAGTACATAAGCTTACTGTTTTACAGAAACAGACCTTATGTATGCTAAGATGTCTGTAATATTATATGGAGATACTTTTAAAGGCACGGTTCACTTTAAAATGACATTCTATCATAATTTACTCAGCCTTATGTTGCTCCAAACCCATATGACTTTTCAATTCTTTTGAAGCTATAGCTATGTGAGGAACAGACCAAATTTTAAGTTTATATTCTCTAAAACTGTTCCGCTCTGCCATAGCACTCAAATTATATTTGCATACATTTGAATACGGCACATCAAGATGCATGTCAATATTAACCAATGAGGTTTGATATCAATGACGTAGGGTTCATTTTCGACATCCATTTCCTTTTTTAATTTAATCTTGATCTTGGTATTAGTTCTGTGTCAATCAAACAAACAGTTGAGGGTAGCCATTGACTTCCATATAGGGGGAAAAAATACTATGAAAGTCAATAGCTACTGTTAACTGTCTGGTTACCAACATTCTTTAAAATCTCTTCTTTTGTGTTCAACAGAAGAAAGAAACTCATACAGGTTTGGAACAACATGTGATGACAAAATTTTCATTTTTGGGTGAACTATCCATTTAAATATAATCACTGCAACAGGCTCCGCTGCCAAGGACTCACAGAACCAAATCAACTTAAAATCACAAAAAACAAAGTTTCTATCTCTCTTTCTCTCCACACTTGTCTATCTCCATCCTCTCTCTCTGCCCCCTGTGCATTATTCACCATCTCTGCACCGTGACCACCTGACGTGCTGGGAAAGACAATACAGCGTATCTATGTGCCTGCTCTGTTCCAACACAGAAATCTCCTCTACTTTTGTCTCCTGCCTCATTAGCTTGTCTTATTAAAAAGAGACAATTCACTTTAAGAAAGCTGGACGCATAGAAATTTTTTTCTTAAATAACAATATCTCTAATATATACAATCACAAAGAAACTACAGTTATCAAGAAATAAAGATGTCCATGCTTCATAAAGGTAAGGTGGTTACTATAGTGATCATAGGTCATTATTATTACAAACAGGTACAGTAGCTCCGCCCCAAACTCATGCCATGGAATAAACAACAATCAAAGTTTTTGTCACAGTACACTCTTCAGGCAGTTAACATGGAAACGTCTTACATGAAGTCGTCTATGCACATGATAACTGTGGTTTTAACATTGAAAATACTGCATCACTACCAAAAGAGTCAACTTTCATTACCATTCTGTCATTGTAAGGTTTCACTTATATTTTTTCATGCAACTGCATTTTATCCAAAGTTGAAAATTCATTACAAAAACCTCCCACTGATATGTTTTCCTTTACTGAGCAAACACCTATCTTCATTCAGTTAAGACAATGGTGCACAGGTATGTCATCTGCTGACGTCCAGTGATACATGACAAAAGTCCCATTGAGACTGTAATTGGTTTCCATAAGGTAATTTTAGTATCTACAGGAGCTAATAGGTGATTTTATTGCTGCCTGAAATTAAAATGTCCCCCTTGTTACACCCATTATGCAGGGAAAAAAGTCTAGGCCGATTTACCTACACATGTTTGATTTAATTCCCATCTGAATTGCCAACTCTGAGTTTAAGAGGAAATGGGCATACAAATCTTTGAAACTCATCTTTGACTACCAATAAGTGCCACAGGGCTGCTATTTGAAAACATGATAATGAGAAAATGGATATTTGGTACAAAGTTGGCTTGTTTCAGAATAAATTAAATTTTATTAATTTTAATTAATTTTAAATCAAGTACATGAAAAAATGTACCTGGAAAAATGTGCCTCTAACAACATTTTTTCACAATTCCAAAAAACATACCAATGCATACCATCTTTTCCACCATCGGGCCGAATGTTTCTTAGAATGGTAAGGAACAATTCCAGTTTATCAGTTCCAATTCTCAGTTATATTTCCACTTGAACTTGGATTACAAACTAGAGACCTCCCGCAAAAAAAAAAAAAAATGTTATATTGTCCCGCTCCCGCCAGCGACATTCATGTTTTGTCCCGCTCCCGCCCACAAAATCCCGCCCGTACATCCATGAAATATTAAGTTATGTGTCACCACAACATCCAAGCATAAACACTTCCAATAAAATATTTGTTATTAAAGCATCAACATTCACAAACCACAGTTAATTTTAACCAAAAAGCAAGCTGCTGTGTCCATGGTTTGGTATGGCAGAGAGCGCTCCCTTTATAATGACTAAAAATCTGACATCTCAGTTCATCGCGACCCCACAAAGCTCTGTTATAACACAATGAATATATGAAAAATTAATCTTTCATAATGTTTACACTTCGTGAGTTATAATAATAGGATTTGTGAGCATGCAAATTTCAGCACTGCATAAAAACTCCGGCGTTTTGAGTGGTAGGAGGATTCTAACATAAACACCTGATTGTGTTGCGTGTCCATTGCGTCTCAAAAATCAACAGATATGTCTGTGATTGGCTACATTGCTCAACACTGCAAACACAAGTATCTCGTATATGCTTGAGACTGTAATTCGTTTTTATTTTTTATGAGGTATTCTTGTTGCTTTTTTCCTATATATTAATAACAATTTATTTGTTTTTAGATAATTTATGTTTAGATATTTCTATTTTGCGGGAGTCCTGCGAATTCTCCCGTAACCAACACACGAGTAGTGTCTCGCCGTCTGCGCCCACACATGGCCATCAAATATTGTCTTGCGCTGAACTTTGTTGCGTGGGAGTCCCGCTCTCGGCCCAGAATTCTCAGCATGGAATGGAATGGTTAAGCAATGAGAACGGTTTGGCCCGACAGTAGAAAAGCGGCTCTAGTGGCAAATAACACCAACATCATTTATTCCTTTTGACATAAATTATGATTACAGGGCAGATTATCGATAAATAAAGACTTATTTTTGTCTCAATTCCTTACACAAAAATGACCTCAAAACTCTTTCACCATAGTCAATGTTTTGTAAACTAATAGATTTTGATATTGATATGTTCATGTTTATCTGTTTAGGATAAAACTAGATGCACTTTTAGTGCCACTCACTAGACATTTTACTCTGAAAGTTTTGCAAAATGTGCAAGAAGAAGCGTAATATTATTTGCAGATATGTCACCACAGGCATTTTATTCCTGGGTTGATAAAATTACATTGAATTTTAAAGGTATCAGCAATAGATACCTACTGATTCCATACAAACAGTGCTAAAGACAGTAAAGGACACTTCAAGCTGCCTGAATCTCTGCATATATATAATATCATTAACTGATGGAATGCAGAGTGCAGATATCTCAGAGCATATTCGTTCTTAATGTTAGGACATAAGCCAGAAGACACATTAGGCCCTCTAACTCAGAAATATGTTGGTAATTAACTCGTAAAGCGGAGGTGTTTTAAAATGTCGTAAATTTAACAAAAAAGAGTCCCAAAGGCCACAGCAAATCAAAGAGGTTCTTTATGACAGGCTTTATCTCAAGGTTTCAGGCTAGAGAGGGGACGGTAATTGACCTTAGATGTGTGCGTGTGTGTGAACGTCCTGCTTTTCCACAAAAAGCAGAAAAGGATGATTAAGAACCATCCTTTACAGGTAGAGTAAATTTGCTTTAAGATCTCAGTGTCGAATTTATAGCGAGGGGATGAAAAGATGAAATATTGCCACTGAGAGCTTTTTTTCTTTGAAAAACTGCTGTATTAAATATTAAGAGCAGCACAGTCACTTCAATGGATATTCAGCAATTAAGAACACACACATTATCACCTCTATCTTCCTGCTCCTGCAGAGGATGAAGATTTATCATGAGCGATGTGGAAATATATTCAAATAAATCCACTTTGCTGGAGAGTCAAGCAGAGGACTAAAGTCTATCCATCATTTGTACTGGATGGAAGAGAAGAGAAAGTATGGATTGACGAGAGATCTTCACACCTGAATATGTCTGTGCCACAGAGGGTGATAGAGCAGGACAAAAACAAAACGGCAGAGAGGAAGATGTAGAACGGTAGGAATGAATGAAGGAAGGAAGGAAGGAAGGAAGGAAGGAAGGAAGGAAGGAAGGAAGGAAGGAAGGAAGGAAGGAAGGAAGGAAGGAAGGAAGGAAGGAAGGAAGGAAGGAAGGAAGGAAGGATGGATGGAAGGATGGAAGTAGGGAAGGAAGGAAGGAAGGAAGGAAGGAAGGAAGGAATACTAAATGAATGACAAAATTAAATGTATGAATTAATAAACAAAAAAGACAGCATTAAAGGACAGAAGGAAAAAAGAAAAATGTAAGAAAGTGCAATATTTCTTATCTGTCCTTATGAATCCTGCTATTAAGTCTGTGAAACTGCAGATATTTCCCTGAAGGATTGCAGCAGTGCTGTGGATGAGAGGCTGAACTGCAGGAAAGTTATTGTAATAGATCCCGACTGTCAACAGCATTTTCATCTCATCCAAAACTTCCTCCACGCTAACAATATTAATATACCGAGTCAATATCAGATGGATATTGGGTGCCTTTCTTTGATCATGGCCTACTTGAGAGGCCAGATTAGTTGGCATAAATCTGAGGTATACTGGAATAGATAACCTATCTAATAATATTGTGAAATATTATTACAAATTAAAATAACTGTTTTATATTTGAATATATTTTAAATGTAATTTATTCCTGTGATGACAAAGATCATTTTTAGTAGCCATTACTCCAGTGTCATATGATCCTTCAAAAATCATTCTAATATGGTTTTAAAGAACCTTTTTTTTTTATATCAATGATCAATTAAAACCATTTTTATATCAGTGCTTGTTAACATTTTTTTGTGGAAACCATTTGTGGATTCTTTGACGAATCTAAAGATGACAAAAAACAGCATTTATTCAAAATAGATCTTTTGTATCAATGTAAAATTCTTTACTGTTCAAACTTTGATCAATTTAATGCATTCTTGCTAAATAAAAGTGTTAATTTATTTTAAAATTAGATTTAAAATTTAAATTAGAAACAAACAAACAGTGACTTTCTTTACACTTTTAAAGAGTCACTGAAGTGCCTTGGAATGCAAAGCATTTTTAAATGTGTTGACGTAATTTCCACTGAAACAGGAACACAGGGTGGGACATATCAAACAGCTCCTCCCCTTTTTAAAAATAGCCAATAGCATTTAGTTTATATCACAACTGAGCTGTTGAGCTCTGTAAAGCCTCATTTTCCTTCTAATATCTATCCATTTCTCCTCCTAATCTCCTCCATATCACTTTAAAATATAGCATTCTGTGCAGAATTCAAATGGTTCCAACATGTTTTTGTGATCTGCACAGACTCGCACATATCATTTGCTCCATGCTATCGTGTCTCTGGACCGGAGCAGACTGTGTATGCGAACAGTGACTGATATCACCCGCAGCTTCAGCGTCTATTTATAATGTAGGGGGAGGGATGCTATAGATTCTAGAACGCATTTGATTTGACAGAAAATCTGATGTCATCATGTCACATGCAAATGAGAGACTACGTTTTGAACGATAAAAAGACTATACATATTCATACTAAAAATTTTGATTTCATGGCAACTTTAAATAAAATTACCCTGCATTGACTCATGGGTAATAATAACTTAAGCATGTCCAAATCCTAGAACAAGAGCCCCGAAGAGCCCATCCTTTCCTGCATCACACACACAAACACACACACTCACTTCCTCAATCAGGCCTCACCTGACCAGCACCTCCACACCTGTCTGCTCTAATCAGTGCTGTGTGACAGATACGCACCGCTGTGTGTGCGCGCATGCGTGTGTGACAGGTAGACGGTGCCGTCACTTCATAAACACATGTTCTTTCTGTCACGCTTCACCTCTTGCCAATCCCTCTGTCTGTCCTGTCCTCTCACTCCTAAAATGCCTCCCTGCCTGAAGCAATGAAAGCTGACAATGGATTTCACATTGATCTCCACACACAAACGTGGCTCACAAGGCTTTGATAGGTGCTGCAATCAGCCTTATCATTGCGTTCTTTGACCTCTCTCGCTCTTATTTTCCCTGAAACTCTCCTGCCATATCAGCAAATTTAGACAGTGTGGATCTTTGATAAAGCTGTAGACATTTTTTTTTTGTGGTACCTGAATGCCAACTGGACCCTTATATTCCAAAAGTTGAAGAACCCATTGTGCTGCGGGCAAGAGTCACAATCGTGTGAGTTAGAAGCCTGGCTTCCAGCTCATTAGGTGGGCTGCAGCTTGAATCTCAAGGGCAGCATGTCATCGGTGACAGCAGCGGTTCTGTTCCATTAAAGAAGGAGTATGAAGGTAAAATACAAACATTAGGTGTTGCAGGGTCTGTATTTGTAGGGTCTCGTACAATATAAAGTGTGGACATTGCTTGTAAACATACACATAAGAGACACAAAATTAGAGAGAATGCATTATGCAGTTGACAGGTCGTTGCTATGTAGTAGCTAAGTTGTTCTGATTATTGTTACAGGATTGGGGGTGTACAAATCCCTGCACTAAGTATAGCAGCCGTATTGTTTACATGTAATAGCATCCTTGTATTTCTGAGTAAATATTGAAACAGAAACTCAAGATGTATGTGTGTGTCTGTGTGTTTCTGTACGCATACAATGACACCCTCCAGTCTGCTGGTGTATTTTAAAGAGGACACACTTCTGTGTGACTGTATTAGCATACCAATAGAGCTCCTGTGCTGCAGAGCGGAGGAGAAAAATTGAATTGGAAGGACAAGGAAGATCAGTGCTGTCGGCTGGAAGCAACTTCATTGGATCAGAAATGTGTGCGAGTGTGTGTATATATTTAATAGACGGCTACCTGTGGTGAGCTGGCATGAACGCACTGATTTTGCAGAACAGTCTCACCTGGACAAGTAAAAATGTGAAACAAGCACACACACACACACACACACATACACAACACACACACATATGCATGGCCAAATAATAACAATAATAATAAAAAAAAGAACAGAAAAGGGATGGTGAAAATTCTTTTATCAACACACCTTCAACTTTACTACACATTTTTTGCTTTAATACAACCAGAAGTGCAGTGCAGTGCACATCACACCAGAACAGGGATTTCTAACTACTTTTTTGACATATGGATTAAATTCAAATCAAAATTGTCCAAATCAAATTGTGACATTTTCAAAGTAATATTCACATCTAGCACTTTCAAGGCCTAACATGTAAAAAAAAAACAAAAAAAAAAACAACAAAGGCCAAATTTGAAGGGGACAGAGTTGTGCAAAATTCAGAATTGAAGAATTGGCTCCCTTTCAATTCATGACTTGAAATTAGTTGAATCAATCAATCAATAAATCAGACAATCAATCAGACAATCATTCAGACAATCAATCAGTCAATCAACTATCTGTCTGTCCTTGTTACCAAGATTTTTAAACTTCTTTCAAAAAAGTATTTGTCAATCCAACTTTTAAGTTTGTTAGCAAGTTTTTCTTTGACTAGGAATCTAAAAGTCATTCTCAGTTCAATTCTGAATGAACCCGGACATCCATCAGTTTCAAGCTGAACTTATGCGAGACAATGTGTGAGCACTTGCACATGCATATACATGTATGCATGCTCATTTCAAAGAATGAAAAGAGAAGGTGTAGGAAAAGAGAATGAGGGAGGAGAGAGAGAGAGGAGCCCCTCTGGATCTCCCCCACTGTGTCATCAATGACAATCCAGCTCCTTCATCACATAACCCTCACCTGGATCTTACTCTCACACACACAGTGACTTCCATCACCTGGATCACAGACTTCCCTACTTCCTAGGGCTCTCTCATCTGCTCCAGTCATCTCATTATCTGTCACTTTATCAGATCAAGAATGTCTCTGTCTATTTGAGCACCACTCCACATGCCACCCTACTGCGTATATAATTACGACCAAAAATTGTTCCCACCTATAGGCTTTGTCTTTTCTCCTGCTCCCTGCCATCTTTCTGAGGTGGAAATGTAACAATCTCAATTATCATTACAACTAACACCTTCATCCCCTCATAAATCATATCAAATCATCCCAGTCTCTCCCTACATCTCATCAGGAAACTAGACAATAACATGTTCTCATTTGCCACTTTGCTATCTTTTTCTTTGTAGGTATCTACTACCGACTGATAAAGGGTACTTAAGTGCTGTCTATTCACTCACCCTGCCATTAATTCAGTCTTCAGTGTCACAAAATCCTTCAGAAATAATTCTTTATGCTGATTTGCTGCTCAAGAAAAATTTCTTATTATTATCAATGTTAAAAAAAAAAAAAAAAAAAAACTGTTGTGTTGCTTAATATTTGTGTGATACATTTTTCCAGAATTGTTTGATGAAAAGAAAGTTCAAAAGAACAGCATTCATTTGAAAAAAATAACGTTCTGGCATGATACTCTAATGGGCAGGCTAATAGGTCCTTTAACTCAATCTGCTTGTAATCACATCATTATCTATAGGACACAGATTATTGGTTCCTGCTCTATCAGTTCTCAATCTTCAAAAACATGAGTAGCTTTTGCCTTGGCAGTGCAGCGTGCTTCAGAAACTCTCCACCTTCCCCAGCTCCACCTGTGTAGATCTGCTACGGGTAATTCATGTACGCTACATTGTACAGCGGCAGCATGTCTTACTTGCTCACAGCAGTGTATCGTGTATGTATTGGCAGTAGCAAGTACTTGCTCTTCAGCAGCAGCAGTAATAATCAATAGCAGCAGCGTAGCAGATCTATTCCGCCAAGACCAAACATATCAACATTGTCGTGCCCATTACCATGCCAAACACTCAGAGAGTTGTCATGACAGAAATTTAATGCATCCTTGCTCAATAAAAGTATTCCTTTCTTGTTCTTCAAAAAACAAAAGATCGCCAAAACGCGATAAACGTAATTTTGAAAAAAAAAAGAAGAAAAAAAAAAAAAGAGTTTCCGCCAATGCGAATGCAATATCTGTGTTATCTGTCATGTTTTCTCCCTTTCTTTCCAAAATACGACAAATGCCAGTTTCCCTTCTCTGCAGAATGAGACACATCTGCTCAACCAATCACAGCGCACCATTCCACGCAATGTAAACAGTAATGGCGGTGCTCTGAATACACCCAGCATCCCAGTTTTCCTTATCTGCTTAGTACTTTGTGATCAACAAAAACAAAAAAATGAATATTTTTTACGGCATTGATGAACCTGTGGTGGTTTCTGCGGTGGGGAAGAAACGTAAGTCATCGAAATGTAATCATTTATGTGAGGAGATTAAGAAGATGAGGCACTCGAGTCGGGAGGAGGAAAAATGCCGGCTGTTGCTTGTTCCACGACAGCGTCAAACTTGTGTCACGGTCATGAACAGTTTTTACTACCAATGTACTCGGCAAATGTGTTTATTTTAACCGTGCGGTGGCACCAGATACTCTTTAATCGGTAATGACAAACGGAGACTTACTATTTATAACATTAACAAGATGACTCGTTGAATTCATTTTGGGAGTGACGACTGAATATATTCTTAGTCAAATGCCTGTATATAAGATTAGTATTGACAAAGTTCAGAGGCTGTCATATATGTGAATCAACTTACTTTGTTGTTTATTTTCAATATGAAAAATAACTTTTATATTGATGGATTAACTGCATTTTGAAAAAATAAAATAAATCGTGTCATGGATTTATTGCATTTTGGGAAAAAATAATCAGTTTTTTATAATAAACCTTTGAAAATCAAAATCTAGATTTTAATTTTTTATATTTTTATAACCAAAAGATGCTATGTGAAAGTTTGAAACAGAAAATAGTGGTTTTCATCTTGTTGCTTTCTTGGTAAAGAAAACGTCTGGGGTTACAGATGTAACCCCTGTTCCCTGAGTAAGGGAACGAGACGCTACGTCACATTGCCATACCCCCGGCATACCTGTGAGCGTCTTGCTTCAGACATATTCCAGAAGCTAGCGTTCTTTGTTCTGGGTATGCTTTATAGTTTCCTGGTCAGTGACGTCACCCGCCTCTGACGTCACGTTTCCTCATTGGTTGGATACAGAGGTGCTTCACGAACACAAAATGCAGAGGGTTCCCATCACGTCATTCGACGTAGCGTCGATAGTTCCCACGAAAGGGAACACATTTTTACTCAAATTAATCATAATAGATTTATTGCGTTTTGCTATATATATAGCATTCAAAATCAACATTAACTTCAAGTTAACTTCTACTAGCTGTACATACTTGTTTTTTTGAGTTGTTCTTTTCATGCTATGTAAATTAATTCTAAATAAAGGCTTGTTAAAATTCAACAAAACTCAAAAACATCATACACAAATATTACACAAGCTTCTGGGAATTCAATAAACTTTCAAGTAACATTCAAATAATTATTATATTAAATAAATAAAAATAAATAAATAAGAAGGGCTCAATTAGATCTCACAATTACAGTATAAAATAGCATCTCTTCCAGGTCCTGGTTTCCAGTTCTACCTCTCCCACCATACTTTCATATCTACACCATAATTTCCTATAAATAAAAGACATGAATAACCTCTACTTATTATTCCATCTTAATCTCTTTCTTTTATCATAGAAAGTTACCATGTATGAGGCTTCTAAACCTTTGCTTTGAGTCTGCATAGCTCATTTCTACAATTAAAAGCCATTACACAGAATGTTTAACCACCAATAACGCACAGCTCCTGTTTTGACAGTAAGAAACTGTAACACTCTTATATGCTTTAGGTGAACAAACAGATTGCACTTAATCGTAGTGATTGAGTTTCCTTTGTAGAATGAGAGAAACATTGAAGAGCAACAACCAGAAACATGTATGTTTTTGTTAAACTGTCCAAACATTGATAGATTACATCGCTCATCTCTTCGTATTGCGTTCTGTATATGGACACTTACCTGCACATTTGGTCCGAGTTATGAGAGGCGGTCCCGGTGGTCCAGTGCCACCCTCCCCAGGTCGGGTCAGAAGAACTTTAATCTCATACTCCACATCTGGGTCCAAATGCCAGAGCTTGTAGGTTGGCGCATCCACGACATGAGTCTCGGCCCAGTTTCCAGTGGTGGTGCGGTACTCCACCTCTTTCAGGATGATGGGACCATCGCCGATGATGGAGTTGGCGTTTGGTTTGATCCACAAGTAGGTGGCACCAACCGCGAGAAGCTCAGGAGGAGCAATGGGTGTGGGGGGCGCTGAAGAAGAAGAAGAAAGAAAGTTTACATCAGGTGAGTTTGAATATCATCAACAAAACGTTTACAAACGAATGCATACACCTTTACAGCTATTATGATCAGTACCAAATAGCTTTAATATATGAACAAATCCATATTTAAAAGAGGTGGGAGAAGCAGTAAAAAAGAAATAAAGTGACTGCACTGAAATTCCTGAGCCATCTTGGGCAATAATTTTTCAGCAAATTTGAAAAGTTGTTGAAAGAGCAATTAAGGGCTGTAGCGAGTAATCTCACTTCACTATTACACTGCATTCAGCCATCATTTCATTTGCTTTTGTAGTGCAAAATGGTGAGAGGAAAATGAAGGCTGGAATTACAGTGAAGCGTGCGGCCGAAGCTTTGGAGCTCATTAAGGGATATCAGACAGACTTGCTTGGCCCGGCAGAATTGTTAGAATAAATGGAATGAAACGTTTCCTGGAATCCCAGTTGAGAAGGTGGGCTATAGCTTTTCCCTAAACACTTAGCTAAGCTCTCTCTCTCTTCTTCTCTCTCTCTCCATCGCTTCTAACCCACTCACATTAAATCCACTGGAGACAGCTTATGGCTTGCACTGCATTAACTTCCTGTCTCTGCCTGTCTCTTCCTTCTTTGTCTGACTGCCGTTGAGCACCTCAGATTTACCCTCAAACCTGTGAAAGGTAAACAATATTTCTTTGTTTCTTGCTTCCTTCTTTCCTTCCTTTTTTTCCTTTTTTCTGCTCATTTTCTTCCTGCTTTCTTTCCTTCCACTCTTGTTTTACTCTTTTAGAAGGGATACTTTCCTTATCCCTTCTTCCTTCATTCCTTTCTTCCCTCCTCCCTTCCTTTCTTCATTTCTTCTCTCCTTTTCCTTCATTCCATCCTTTCTTTCTCCCTTTAATCATCATTCTTTCCTTTCTCTCTTTTTTTAATTTCTTCCTTTACACATTTCTTTTATTCTTTTTTTCTCCTTCCTTCCTTTCTTTTCTTCTATTCTATTCTCTCTTGATTTCTTCCTTCCATCTTTCCTTCCTTCTGCTCATTTTCTTCCTGCTTTCTTTCCTTCCTTACTCACTCCCTTCCTTCCTTCCGATCTTGTTTTTCCTCCTTTGGGATACTTGCCTTATCCCTTCTTCCTTCATTCATCCCTTCCTTTTTGTCTCTCTTTTTCCTTCATTTCATCTTTCATTTATCCCTTTAATTTCCCCTATTTCCTTTGTCTCCTTTCTTCATTTCTTCCTTTACTACTTTCTTTATCATTTTTTTCTTCACTCCTTCCTTTTTCTCCTCTTTTCTTCAATTCTTCCTTATTTCTTTCCCTTCTCCCTTTTGCTTAATGTCTTCCTTTTTCTTCTTTCCCCCATTGCTCCCTGTTTCCTTCCTTCCTTCCTTCCTTTCTCCATCTATTCCTTTCTCATTCCTTCCTTACTTCCTTCTGCTCTTGATATCTTCCTTCCTTACTTATTCCTTTCTTCATTTCTTCCTTGCTTCCTTCCACTCTTGATTCCTTACTTCCTTTTTTTCTTCCATTTTCTTCCATTCTTCTTTCCCTTCTCCGTTTTTCTTCATGTCTCCCCTTTTTCTTCCTTCCTCCATTGCTCCATTTTCCCTTCCTTCCTTCCTTCCTTCCTTCCTTCCTTCCTTCCTTCCTTTATTCGTTCCTTCGTTTGTTCCTTCCTTCCTTCCTTCCTTCCTTCCTTCCTTCCTTCCTTCCTTCCTTCCTTCCTTCCTTCCTTCCTTCCTTCCTTCCTTCCTTCCTTCCTTCCTTCCTTCCACAGTCTTCATTTCAAGTCAATAAGTAAGAGAACCCTAGCAACCAAATGCCGATGCTCTAGCAACCACTCAGAGCACCTTAGTGATGACCTGGCAACAACCCAGCCACCCAAACTAACATTTTCTTCATAAAATGTAAAAATTAAATCAATCAAAAAATAAAAATAATAAATCTAATTAATTTACTTTATTTTATTCTTTATTTTATTTCTCAGTTCCTGCCTTCCATCTTCTAATCATCTTCTTGGCACTCTCTCTCAGCAGGAGAGGGGGCAGACAGACACTAATCCAGGGTTAGAGGTGAGTAGCGGTGCATGAAGGGTTCATCCGAGCATGGAAGAGCCACCCAGGCCCACTCTAATGAGAGGCTGCTGTCTCTACTGTGCCATGTAATCAACTGAGCCAGATTACCAAAGCCCATTTACCCACAGCCGATAACCACTGACTCCCTCAGCTGCCCGGAAAGGATACGCTCTGGCTCAGAGAAGAGAGTTTAGACGTGACCCGTCAACCTCCAAAGCTTAAGAGTGTTTAGTGCTTGAAATGAAAATGAAGGGGGGAGAAAATAAAAACGATAACAGGAAGGAAGGTGGAATAATAAAAAAGTAAACAGAGATTACCAGAAAAAAAGACAAGAAATGAGGGAGAGCAATAAGTAGAATAACTCTGTATTTTACATTTTCTGCAGAAACTGTCCACTTAAAGTCTCTATGATGTTTAGGTTTTTAGACTCAAGACTCATTTAACGTGAATTTAAATCATTTTGCTCATTTTATTGTCTTAGAAGACTAATATACATGAGCTATAATTTGCTTTAAGCCCCAGTAATAATGACTGCAAAACATATCTTAAACAATTTAGTGTGAAATGAGATATTGCTCATGGACAATGTCTTATTTATCATATGAATGAACTCCAGCGTGTTCATCAAGGTAGCTGTCACATATAAATTGCAATTCTGAAATAGTGCCTTTGTTCAAACCATTAATACACTTCCATCGTTTAATGCACTTTCAGCAGTCTTTATGTCAGCACATTGTCCTGGCGTGGGCATTTACGGTCCTGCAGTTGATAAACTCAGTGATTAGTGGAGTGTTTTTGGATTGCACATTTATGATTGCAGCTGGATAGAAATGAGATTTGGATGCTGTTGATGACTGGCTGAATCTTGATGATTGCTTGCTGATGATTGGCTGAGTGTTATTGTACTCCGGATGATTGACAAACTATTTTGAGCTTCCAGCCCAATGGTGTGCATATATAATGTTTTTGTTGATTAGCACAGTGGATTGTGGCTACGTCACTAGAGAGATCAACAGATGTTCAATATGGGAAAGTTAAAACATCTGATGTCTATTAAATACATTGTTGTGCCATTCAGCTCACTTATTACTTAGGATGAAGCAACAGATTTGACAAAGAAATATTTTAGTATCATGACAAACAGCAGCTAATAATTGAAAGAGCAAGAAGAAGTGAGGGAATGCTTGTATATAAATACTCTGGTAGAAAAAAAATATATATAAGAATGACACAAAGGCTTTAGTTCATCTCAGTCATTTTTTAAAGGTCCCATGACATGCTACTTTTGGGATGCTTTTATATAGAGACATAGCGCATTTATGTTAATCTGAAAGCCACGCCCACCGGGGGGGAAAACAATCCAACCGTCTCCATTGAGTTTGTATTGCGTGAGGCTGCCTCCTTGTCTTTTCTGACTTATTACAAAAAACAGAACAATGTCTAAAAGCTGCTGTGTGACAAGGTGTACAGCTAACAAACTTAAAAAACCCAGAAATAAGTTTTTATAAGCTATCGACCCCCAAAAACGAATGTTTAAGGACATAAAAGTGGATACAGGCAGTGAGACAGAGAGCAACGGGTCATATTACTATAAGAAATGCAGTGGAGGGGAACGTAATCAGTGACAGGTGAAATAATTCTTTGACATGGTAAAAAATAATGAATGGTTTGTTTTTGTTGGTTTGTTTAGCATATGTTGTCGCCGATTACGACCCCCTCCAGTGTATTTCTTAAAGTAATTATGACCATTTGCACTCTGTCTCACTGCCTGTATCCACTTTTATGTCCTTAAACATTCATTTTTTTGGGATCGACAGCTTAAAAACTTATTTCTGGGTTTTTTAGCTTGTTAGCTGTACACCTTGTCACACAGCAGCTTTTAGACATTGTTCTGTTTTTTGTAATAAGTCAGAAAAGACAAAGAGGCAGCCTCACACAATACAAAGTCAATGGAGACGGTTGGATCGT
Source organism: Chanodichthys erythropterus (assembly GCF_024489055.1). Taxonomy (NCBI): domain Eukaryota; kingdom Metazoa; phylum Chordata; class Actinopteri; order Cypriniformes; family Xenocyprididae; genus Chanodichthys; species Chanodichthys erythropterus. Next base: position 32,565,338 of record NC_090241.1, read on the forward strand.
GTCACTCTGTCTCTATAGGCCTAAGTGGTCCCTAGTACTGTATCTGAAGTCTCTTTCCTGAAATTCAGCCTTGGTGTAGAATTTCAGCTACTACAAGCCAGTCCCACAATGAACTTTCCTCAGGACGTGCCGTTTCTGGGTCTGTAGCTTTAAATGCTAATGAGGAGGAGAGAGGCAGGGCAAGGTGGAGGGTGGGTGTGGCCTTAACCAGCTTGCGGCCACTGTACCACGCGCTATTGTTGACAGTGGATGTATCGCAATGGCTCATAGACACGTAGTCGTTCAAGCGTTTCAGTGTGACCCAGAATCTGATCCGGACGAAGAAGTTGCATCTCAGCGGCTACAGCAGGACGTCTCCGAATGGTTAGTTTAAAACATTGTGTCTGGATACGGTACTTTAGTTGGTTTATATATGCTGTTACAGTTATTATCATGTAGCTAATGCTAGCCTACATTGTTGGCTTTTCATGTTGCTCTTATTTGCTATCGTATATATATATATATATATATATATATATATATATATATATATATATATATATATATATATATATATATAGACACAGCTATAGACACTTACCAGCGCAACTAAATTAGTCAGACCTCTGCCATTATTACAAATATCTTTTCAGATAGGTGCCATTGTGGAAAATGTGCTACCAGGCCAACATTTATTTGTTTACATATTTGATATTTCATAATTCTTAAAAGTTTTTACAATCTTATTATAATTACATCAAGCTCTGCAATCTGGAAATGTGGATATTGTGTGCGCCATAACAGCAGAATGGTTATCCAAACAACAAAGAAATGAACAACACTCGCGTTACAGTGTGTGTATTCACACACATACTTGATGCGGTCTACCTTTACATTAGCGACAGTAACTGGCCCACGTTGAGGAAACAGTGGTCGGTGAAATGTGTGGCGCAGACATACAAAACTATGGGAAGTTGTATCGCCGCATTACCAGAGAAAATAAAATTAACCCACTCTTTCTTCATAGGCTCGGATGAAGGAACTAAAAAAAATACTTTGTTGTTTATTTGTACATCCAAACACTGAGCAACTGCCATGCTTTGCTCGTTTGTAAGCCATGATGAGGAAAAAAAAAAAATGTTGTGCTTGAATCTCACTTTAGTAACTAATTTTCTCATGGGCAGGCAAAGCAGAGAAAGGCGAGGTAACCTTTCCCCGTATGACGACATATAGGGAAGATTCCAGATTGGGCCGTCTGAGCTTTCATTTTCTCAATTTATCCAGGGCTCGGTTTACGCCCATCACCTTTTATAGCCACTGGGGGACCATGCAGGCTAGGGGAACTCATATTAATGTTAAAAAACCTCATAAAGTGAAATTTTCATGCCATGGGACCTTTAAATTATCCAGTTCTGGTGTCAGAATATTCTCTCAAATAGTAAGATATACAAAAGATGAGAATGAATAAGAAAATATGCTAGGCTCAGACAGACTAGACACACACAGTGCCACACAGTATGGATACAGATAACAAAAGGAGCATTACCCATTCACCAGAGGTCCCTTTCACTCCAGGAAAAAACCCATTTCCTACAGACATAAGAGGTTTCCTGCACACACTATTTACTATTTCAAGTGTAGAAGTTTATGTGCATGAGAGCAAAATCCTAAACACTCTCTCACATCTTTTCTTATCAAATTCCCTTGATACATAAAGTTCATTCCCATTTCCACTGATACTTTGCCATACGTTCAGGAATATTAGCAGCAATGTGGTTATTGGAGTCGGCTCGAAGCCCCCGTGCAGGTGTGTTTGTGTCCATGTGGCCAAGCACCCCTGTAATTTTATCCTTTATCACCTGGTGTCCACAGGGAGGTTTAAAAACCAGCTGGATTTGCGAGAAATCTCCAGAAATCCCACCCCGCTATCTGATCAAAGCCCACCGGGTCTGTCTGATAGCGGAGCTGGGGGAGAGAAAGATGAGATCCACCGTCAAATGGGAATTTGTAGCGGTGAAACAACAATAATTGCAATCTGGTTTTTCACCTGTCGGAACAACCAATTCAGCAGAGACCAAGAAATAGAGAGAGAATATGGCTACAGTATAAGAAATGAAAGTAAATTCTAAGTAAATTCTAAAAAAAAAAAAAAATAAAAACAAAGTAAATTCTATATTAGTACTCAATTCAAGCTTGTAGAAATTATGCTTTAATTTCTACAAGTTTGAATTGAGTACTAATATAGAATTTACTATATTACATATAATGGCAGGTAATTTTTTTTTTTGTCCAAAGGCCTTAATTATAATAAAAAAAACAAAGATATGACATCCAAAGTATGTAAGGTAGTTCAACTAGATCTCTGTTATTGAATCCAAGAGGTTTTAATTATATTTTGCAACATATAAAGCTATTTTAAAGATTTTGAAGTGTCAAAAGGTCATTCGGTTTAACCGTCCAAAGGCCAATACAGCCATTTCTTTTGTAATTAAAATATCTTAAAATGTAATAAATGTATTTATATATATTTTTTTATTCTGGCATTATTTTATAACATCATATCTCAACATAGTGCAAAATGGTATTAGAATTATGTGTAGAAGTAATTGCTTTGTTATGAGAAAGAATGTCCAGAAAAATGAATTTCATTGATGTCATTCAGAGTAACCAATATAAAGGGACCATTTTGGATCAAGTCAATATCATGTGACAGGATGTGACATCATTCAGACATCTGTAAAGGACCATATGGTCATGAAGCAAAGCAACTTACTCTCTTTTAACTGTTTGAAAAATTCATGTTTTCACTTGCTCATACGCATGTCCCGAAACATTAGGCCATTCGGTACAACTGCTATAAAACATGGAAAATGTTGTAATATTTTAAAACTTGTATTAAAAATAAAACATTTTTATTGTCCTTTTGCAAACTACCTAGCCAGCTAACCAACTGGCTAGGTAGATATCAGCCTGTTAGCATTGTTTGAAAATATCATCATTCGGTGTAACCATTTAAAAAATAAATAAATAAATAAAATCTTACTGACCCCTCCATAAAATATTGTCAAATGGCTTTTTTATTTCGTTCAGTCATATCACCCAGCTCTAATACACAAACCTTAAATCTCAATTTAGCATCATGTCAAGCTTTTCAACATAAGATGAATTGTTGTGTTTATCATTGAAAAACAATGTCTAATAAGTTATACAACCAGAAATTGCATCAATAATAACAAAAAACCTATTGAGCAACATCCTCAGTTTCAATTTAAGAATTGCATGATATTATGCCGAAAACCACACCACCAGAACAACTGCAAAGCTTTCAATAGGACTAGCAAGCTCTCTGCACACATATACATCAGACCTAAGCAGCACCCACAAAGATCCTACATCCTCCATACCTGCAGTCTCATGGGAAACACTTCTGAGTGACTTAGACAGTTGTTTCGACTCATTCTCTTTATTGTCTGGATCAAACCTCGGAAGAATGGCTCAGGGGAACCGGATGAGAGATGCCAGGAGAGATGCTGTCTGTGCCTTTGACCTGACCCTTATCCCTTGATGCAGTATCTCTTTGGAGGTTTGATTCTCTTTGTCAGGGCGAGGAACTACATTTCCCCCCTTTTTCTTCCTTCCATCTAAAAACTAATTCCCTTCTATTTTTTTGTAGTTGTGCATTGGTGTTAGAAAGGTTTCTGTTGAATGCCCTTGCAGAATGCTTTAATCAAAACACCATATTGAGCACTATGGAAAAGCAGGGAACAAGAAAATACAGAGGAGGAACACTGTAAACATACAAGCGCAGTAAGAACAGCGTGAGAGGAGTGAAGGCTCTTCAAACCCTCTTTCTGAAGAAGTACATTCAGGTCTGGACAAATAAAAGCAATGCACGGGGAACGGATGACAAGAGAGGGAGAGAGTGAAAATAAGGGAGGAGGCGTCTTTCGCTAGACTGAATTCACAAACCCAGCGCTGTTCAAAGGAGGCATGCTGAGGACACCTGTGCATAAAATTCAAAATTCTGCTCCAAAAACATCTCTGGACGCAGTGAGACGTAAATCACGCATGCACACACACACACACACACACACACACATAAAATCTCTGTTCCAAAACCTAGTGAGCTGTCTTACTGTCTGTCTACTGCCTTCATAGGCCGAGAACTGAAACGGAGCCTCAGACGTGAAATACAAAACGTCTCGGTTACAAAGGTAACCCTCGTTCCCTGAAGGAGGGAACGGAGACGTACGTCGGACAGACCGACGAATAGGAATCTCGCTAGAGAGGCCAATCTACTTCGAGTGTAACTAAACGAGCCAATGCACATTGGCATGCAATCATATGCATCAGCTGCTCGCCTCGCAGCGCGGGTATATAAAGAGCAGCAGGTGCGTTGCATCTTCAGGTTTTCGCTGAGGAGCCGAACCGGATAGGCGGCAGCATCAGCGGGGTACAGCGACTGTGGCGACGGGACGTACGTCTCCGTTCCCTCCTTCAGGGAACGAGGGTTACCTTTGTAACCGAGACGTTCCCATTCAGTCGGTCACGTTCGACGTACGTCGGACAGACCGACGAATAGGAATCCCTACCAAAGCGCCACAGGAGCTGCCCCCTTCCAGCGCTCTGTTGCAAGCCACCTGAACCCCCTTGCCTGAGGATGGTGGGACAGGGCTAACACAGAGAGAGTCGATCACTGCTGTTCCCCAAAACCCATTCAGTGATACTATTGGATAACGCTGAAAGCGTACCCTTCGCTGGGAAAGGAACGCTGCGGAAGCCACATCCTTCCCCGAAGGAGTTATGTGGAGAAGTACATATGGACTAACCCTGTAGGGCTGTGCTACATATGGAAGAGCTGGGGTGACTCCAACCCGATGAAGGGTAGGTTCTCCCAGAGGGAAAGACACGGGCTTCGTTTAGGAGCAACCGTGGAACCAACCATATGGGATCCCCGTAGGGTCACACATATGGAACCCAGCCTAAACCCGGTTCTCAAGGATACAACGGAGTATAGGCCTGGCGCCAGACGCTCCGCCACGTCGGCTGCCGAAGGGATATCGGAGGACTCGACAGGGTCTGCCTTGTAGGGACTCTCTGGAGAAAAGAAGCGCATGTAGCGCAGCAAGCCGACACTAAGCCGGGGCCTCTCCGTGCCTCTGACCTGTGGCGAGAACATGGGAGGAGACCGGCTCGACACGAAGGCTATAGTATCTAGCGAACGTGTTAGGTGTCGCCCAGCCCGCAGCTCTACAAATGTCTGTCAGCGAGGCGCCACGAGCCAGCGCCCAGGAGGATGCGACACCTCTCGTGGAGTGAGCATGCAACCTGAGCGGGCAGGGCACACCCTGCGCTTGGTAAGCCAGGGCGATGGCATCCACTATCCAGTGGGCCATCCTCTGCTTGGAGACAGCCTTTCCCTTCTGCTGGCCTCCATAACAGACAAGAGCTGGTCTGAGGTCCTGAGGCTTTAGGTTCTGTCTATGTACAGTCGCAAAGCGCGGACTGGACAGAGTAAAGCCAGGGCTGGGTCTGCCTCCTCCGAGGGCAGCGCTTGCAGGCTCACCACCTGGTCCCTGAAGGGACTGGTAGGAACCTTGGGCACATAGCCAGGCCGGGGTCTTAGTACCACGTGGCTATCACCCGGCCCGAACTCCAGGCACGATTCGTCGACCGAAAATGACTGCAGGTCCCCTACCCTCTTGATGGAGGCCAATGCCACCAGCAGCAAAGTCTTCATAGACAGAATCTTTAAGTCTACTGACAGCAAAGGCTCAAAGGGAGCAATCTGAAGTGCTCTCAGCACCAGAGTGAGGTCCCAAGAGGGTATGGAGAGGGGACGAGAAGGATTTAACCGTCTCGCCCCCCTAAGGAACCTGATGACCAGGTCGTGCTGACCAACAGATTTGCCATCTAAGTGGTCGTGGTAAGCGGATATAGCAGCAGTATGGACTTTTGAGGGTGGAGGGGGGACAGCCTACGCTCCAACCCTACTGCAAGAAGGAAAGCACGACTCTGATCGAGCATCTTCGGGGGTCTTCCCGGCGAGAAGAGCACCACTCGACGAACAGGTTCCACTTTGGAGGCGTAAGCACGTCTCGTAGACCGTGCACGTGCCGAAGTGATGGTGTTAAGTACCTCAGGGGGTAAGTCACCTAGAACCTCCGCATCCCGTCCAAGGGACCAGACATGGAGTTTCCAGAGGTCTGGACGCGGGTGCCAAAGAGTGCCCCGTCTCTGAGAAAGAAGGTCTTTCCTCAGAGGGATGGGCCAGGGAGGGGCTGTCGCGAGGAGTGAGAGTTCTGGGAACCAGGTCCGGTTGGGCCAGTAAGGCGCAACTAACAAGACCTGCTCCTCGTCCTCCCTGACTTTGCACAGGGTCTGTGCAAGTAGGCTCACTGGGGGAAACGCATATTTGCGCAGGCCCCGGGGCCAGCTGTGAGCCAGTGCATCTGTCCCGAGTGTCCCCTCGGTCAGAGAGTAAAACAACTGGCAGTGGGAGGTTTCTGGTGAGGCAAACAGGTCTACCTGAGCCTTTCCGAATTCTCTCCAGATCAGCTGAACCACCTGGGGGTGGAGTCGCCACTCTCCTGGCAGCGCAGCTCGTGATAGCTCGTCGGCCACACGGTTGAGCACACCGGAGACATGAATGGCGCGAAGCGACCTCAGATGCTTCCGACTCCACAGGAGGAGATGGCGGGCGAGTTGTGACATGCGACGGGAGCGTAGACCACCTTGACGGTTGATGTACGCAACGGTCGCAGTGTTGTCCATACGGACCAGTACATGCTTGCCCTGAAGCAGGCCTTTGAGGCGGCTCAGAGCAAGGCGTACTGCCAGCAACTCGAGGCAATTGATGTGCCAATGCAGATGGGGTCCCGTCCAAACCCCTGAGACTGCATGCCCGTATTACGTGGCACCCCAGCCGGTGGCAGAAGCATCTGTGAACACCACAGCATGCCGGGACACCTGTTCTAGGGGCACTCCTGCCCGAAGAAACAAGGGGTCCGACCACGGACTGAAGGTTCGGCGGCACTCCTGAGTGATTGGCACCCGGAATGTGCCGCGCTGCCACGCCCATCTCGGGACTCGGCCATGAAGCCAGTGCTGAAGCGGTCTCATATGAAGCAGACCGAGCGGTGTTACAGCCGCAGCAGCCGCCATATGCCCCAGGAGCCTCTGAAAGAACTTCAGTGGGACCGCTGTCCTGCCATTGAATGTATTCAGGCAGTTCAACACTGACCGAGCACGTTCCTCTGTGAGGCGTGCTATCTGCTCGACCGAATCCAACTCCATACCGAGAAAAGAGATCCTCTGCACCGGGGCGAGTTTGCTCTTTTCCCAGTTGACCTGAAGCCCCAACTGGCTGAGGTGTCTGAGCACCAAATCCCTGTGTTTGCACAACTGATCCCGGGACTGTGCTAGAATGAGCCAGTCGTCGAGATAGTTGAGAATGCGAACACCCCCGTTCTCTCATGGGAACAAGGGCTCCCTCCACGACTTTCGTGAAGACGCGGGGAGACAGGGCCAGCCCGAAGGGTAGGACTCTGTACTGATATGCTCAACCTTCGAACGCGAATCTCAGGAATGGCCTGTGTCGCGGAAGAATTGAAACATGGAAGTACGCGTCCTTCAGGTCAATCGCTGCAAACCAATCTCGGGGACGGATGCACTCGAAAATGCGTTTCTGCGTGAGCATTTTGAATGGTAGCTTGTGGAGGCTCCGATTCAAAACTCGCAGGTCCAAGATCGGTCGTAACCCGCCGCTTTTCCTGGGTACAATGAAGTAGGGGCTGTAGAACCCCGACCTCAAATCGGCTGGAGGGACCGGCTCTATCGCGTCCTTCGCCAGTAGGACTGCGATCTCCGCACGCAGGACAGGGGCATCGGCATCTTTCACTGTAGTGAAGAGGACGTCCCTGAACTTGGGGGGGGGAGCCGGGCGAACTGAATCGCAAAGCCGACCCTGATGGTCCGAAGGAGCCAGCGAGACGGACTGGGAGCGCTAACCCGGCTCGCAGAGACCGTACAAGCAGGACCAAAGGGACCACCGGTGTACCCGCAGCAGGGCAGCGAGGTGGAACACAGGGACGCGGCTCGGGGGCTCTCTTTGTGAGGCGGCCCGAAGCGGCGTCACAGTGTGCTAGGCAACACTTACCTGGCTCCACGGATGGACAGAGGGAGCAGTCGAGGCTTTGGCTGCCCGCTGCTCGCTGCTGTCCACTGGCGACAGAAGAGGGGGATGAGAGTGGTGAGGTTTTTCTCCTCCCACTGCTCTCCAAACCCTCTTCAGACCTGGAAATGGAGGAACTGCTCTTTAAAATTTGGGTACCGCTGCCTCTTGGGTCAGTGGCGGAACAGAAACAAACCCAATAAAGGATTTACCACCTGGCCCTCCTCCAGGGGTGGAAGAGCAGCCCCACCCATCTCTGGGTCGCCCGTCTCAGGGGTGATTCTCACCAACCAGTTAAACAGCTGCAGAGACGGGAGGCGTCATCTCCCCGCAATGGATACAGCAGAGCCTGCTGGGCCGGAGTTTCTTGCAGGGGACGACACCCTTGGCGACGAGCAGACTGAGGGGCGGCCCAAGAGGAACTCAATGGTTTGTCATGGGAAGCTCCCCTATCCGCTACTAACTGAGGAGAACCGCTGGGCTCAGTCCTCGACAGTGTCACCGAAAGGCCACCTCGTAAGATGGGAGCATTGAGAAAGCATTTAGCTTGACAACCTCTCACACCTCACAAGGTAAGCCAGGGGGCACTTCTGGACCACGGAGGTGGACATCGTCTGGCTGAGGGCCTGCGCCGTGACTTTGATCACGGTTAGTCAACAAGCGCAGCTCAACCCCAGCACAGAACTACCCTCATGCAAAAAGAGTGCCTTGGCCTCACATGCAGGGTGGGTGTGGTCTGTGTACAGCCACCCCATCCAAGAGGGTAGTGAGAGAGGAAAAACTTATGCAGATTGGCACCTTTGGCATTCCATATTTATGGCACCAATATACCCCCATACTGCCAAGTTTTCCATGCACATCTGGAAGACCCAGGAAAGCATGGCTGTAAACTCTGAATCTGAGTCAGCATAAGCACACACCATTACAGTGGGCAGCGTCACCCTCATTTCCAGAGCATAACAGCACTCTCTCCGATGCTGCAATCGACGTCTGTCCCTCAGCTGGAGCTCTGAATGAAATGCTAGGTTCCCCTATGAGAAGGACCAGCAATCCAATCCAGAAACTGCACAGCTTGCAATGCGCTAGAGAGGAGGGGCCCTAGGGGGTTGGTTCCCCGAAGGAACCCCTCAACCTCATGTCACCCAAGCCATATCAGCAAAGTAGACCTCTTCTGGTGCACCAGAGAGGGCGCTACAATGGAGATTACGCAAGGGAACCGCGCATCTAGAGCGCCGAGCGAGCGCTGGGTTGCCGTGACAACCCGCGCTGCAGCCCGGCAGCTCGACGGCACACGACACGCAGAGGAGCGAGAGGTTTGCTCTCGCTGATCTCCGCGGTCTCCCAGAGTGTCGGGCAGAGCCGCGGCTGTGCTTTTACACACAAGCGGCAGCTGGCCAACAACAGAGGGGACTCAAGCTTCCCGGAGAAAGAAGAGTCACGACCGGCGTGTCGACGTGATCATGTTCTCATATGAAAACATGAACACCCACGAACATCATTTCAGCACGCGCCCAGACATGCGAAACGGTGATCGTGGCCGTCAGTGAGGACAGGAACGATCGCATCCAGAAACACAAGTAGGATGTCGTCTTTAAAAAGACGCGAATCTACTTGTGTAAGCTCTTTCAGGGACTTTACTCTTTTAGAAGTGCTGAAGCACGCAGGGGAACGGCCACCGCAACACAGACAGGGATTGTGTGCAGCCTGTCATGTGCTTTCTCTCTCTTTGAAGGCGCTCACTCTTACCAGCCGTAAAAACGGCTTTTCAGCGCTCAAAAGCGCACCGTACCGGCCGTGAGAACAGCCTTCTGACGCTGTCAAACAGCTATTTGCTCAAAAACGGCAAACGAAACAGAAAAAGAGAGGACGTCGACCCCGCTGCTGTGCTGTTCGCCCGCACTCGGAAAAAAAGAGAAGTTCAACCAAAAGCTTGACTCGTCTTCTAGCAGACACTCGCTTGCAGAGAACAGGAACAAACACCGTTCGGCTCCGAAGCGAAAAGCTGAAGATGCAACGCACCTGCTGCTCTTTATATACCCGCGCTGCGAGGCGAGCAGCTGATGCATATGATTGCATGCCAATGTGCATTGGCTCGTTTAGTTACACTCGAAGTAGATTGGCCTCTCTAGCGAGATTCCTATTCGTCGGTCTGTCCGACGTACGTCGAACGTGACCGACTGAATGGGAACTGAGTATGGAGAAGACAACTGACATTAGTTTTCACTAAAATTAACTAAAGAATTAGGTCCCACTATATATTAGGTGCCCTTAACTACTATCTACTATAACAATTGAAAAAAATACGTTATTATCTCCGTGTAAACAACAAAAACATGAAAGTGACATCGCCAACTACTGACCTGGCATATATAATACAGCGTTTTTTAGTCGTTTTCGTGGATCCGTTTGAATGGGGATCATTTTATTTTTAGTACATTGCTGTCAAGTAAACATACCATTAGATTACCACAATGCTTTCTGGGATTGCATTATTCATAAAGTATATGCATAATGCTTCCTTAGAAATTATCGTTATTGTAGAAGCCACATAATTGTGTTTTTAAGTCAGTTCACTATGCAGCCTTCGCCATTTTCTACTTAGGTAATATGCATATAAATACAACATGAAGAAAGGTCAAAATCTCCTAAACATTTTTATTTAAAAAATTAGGTTATAAGCAATAACATCTAACAACAATGGTATAATAAATTAGACATAATTTAGTCTTCCAGTGTGTTCTAGAGAAAAACTGAAAGGAGTAACTTACATTTATACAGCCGCCGTATTGAGTGTTATGATTCTTCCCATTTATTTTTCTTCAAATGGTCCATCTCATATTTCTTATACTCTCTCTGCTACCTCTGTATCGGTAGCTCACCTGCAATGCCTTAAAGTGCTGTCTAGGTAGGCAGCTCACTAGGTTTTGGAACTACTGTATTCCCATGACTTGGTGATTCTGTGAAAGAGCTATGTATTTCAATGCACATATGCGGCGTATACTTTGAAGTGCCGGGTACTTGGAGAGCAGTGCATCAAACTAAATAAATAAATATTCACACAGACAAATAAAGTGGCTGTGAGTGTTTGAAGTGCTAACTCCTCGGCTCCTGCTTATCTGGGCTGTAGTATTACTGCGCTCTAATCCATCTCTGTAGTGAAGCCCACTCGCAGGCAGGCTACGGACACACACACAGACTTCCAAAATCCTTCACTAATACTTCTCTCTGTCTGCGTGTAGATAACTCAGTGCATCAGCATCACACACATAAACACCTCTCTCAAAAAATGCACACAGACCAGACAGAATTGCTTTGAAACTCTACATGCTCAGTCTGTATTTCTATCCAATATCCTGAAACCACACACAAGCTCTGTTCCAAAACCTAGTGAGCTATCTACTTAGATAGCTGCCTGCTAAGGAAACTAACATGGGACCTCATAAATAACTGATTTGGAACACTCTACACAAGCCGAAAACGTCACGTCACAAAGCAGAACACAAGAAATGTGACTCTCAAAAGATTCCAATAATTTGATATTAGAATGTTGCTTAGCTAATGGTGTAAAATTTTATTAAACATGAAAAATGCACATATATGGTTTTTAATTAGATTGAGCTCTTTTTATTAACACTTTGCAATACAGATTGAAATACAATATATATATATATAAAATAAATACACTGATCAGGCATAACATTATGACCACCTTCCTAATATTGTGTTGGTCCCCCTTTTGCTGCCAAAACAGCCCTGACCCATCGAGGCATGGACTGCACTAGACCCCTGAAGGTGTGCTGTGGTATCTGGCACCAAGATGTTACAGCAGATCCTTTAAGTCCTGTAAGCTGCGAGGTGAGGCCTCCATGGATCGGACTTGTTTGATCAGCACATCCCACAGATGCTCGATTGGATTGAGATCTGGGGAATTTGGAGGCCAAGTCACCAACCACAAACTCATTGTTGTGCTCCTCAAACCATTCCTGAACCATTTTTGCTTTGTGGGAGGGTACATTATCCTGCTGAAAGAGGCCACAGCCACCAGGGAATACTGTTTCCATGAAAGGGTGTACATGGTCTGCAACAATGCTTAGGTACAAGTAGGTGGTATGTGTCAAAGTAAGATGACAGGACCAGCAGAACATTGCCCAGAGCATCATCGTGCCATGTGTTCCCCAGTTAAAGGATTACTCCACTTTTAAATAAACTTTTGCTGATAATTTACTCACTCCTATGTCATCCAAGATGTCCATGTCTTTCTTTCTTCAGTCGAAAAGAAATTAAGGTTTTTGATGTAAACATTCTAGGATTTTTCTCCATATCATTCATTTCAATGGGCACCAAACGGTTGAAGGTCCAAATGGCAGTTTCAGTGCAGCTTCAAAGCGCTTTAAACGACACCAGACGATACCAGACGATGAATAAGGGTCTTATCTGGCGAAACGATTGGTCGTTTAAAAAAAAAAAAAAAAAAAGTTTAAGTTTTATAAGCACAAATGCTGCCCTTGCTCTTTTCTCCGATGCGCGTTCGTGATGTCACGTAATACGCACTTACGTTGAAAAGGTCACGGTTGACGTAGGCGGAAGTATCGAGTCAGTGTTTACATTACAAATGTGCGGAAGGAGGATCGTATACACATATTCAAATGTCTTTGTGTCAGTTTATTGTTTAATCCTTTGAGCGGTACGTTCCCATATATGGGATGTTTATTTCTGTGCCCCTGGGCGTACGGTTCCACATATGGGATTTAGAATGTTCAGCGACGTCACATAACTGCTAGATTCAAACTGTGATTTCGCGCTCTGGCTACGAGACGGACGTGCGCTCTCTTGTCATCACAGCTATGCAGTGTTTTCAGCCACATAATGTTTCTTTTAAGGTTTCAGACATTTAAATACGCATAAGCACCATTAAACAATACATTTGGAGTTTATAAAACACACACTGATGTCAGACGTCAGTGGAATCATCAATAAACAGTGAATTCAAATATAATTTGCCGACATTTATTCATATCAGACACACATAATGGATCTAATTAACTATAAGGTTTACTTATTCTTCCAGTTCACCAGCCACTTACTTGCATATATTTCAGGAGAAACTGATGTATTCACCTGCTGTAAATCAGACTGCAGTGCAAACTAAGATGGCGGCGCCCATCTCGCACTATAGATCAAGATAAAGATCATTTATAAAAGTTTTTAAAAAACAAAACACACTCACTCACACATATTTGAGAATCGGAATATCATATAATGGCAGACATGTAAGCAAGTTTGTGAATATTTTAAATAAAAAAGGAAAAACAAAATAATAGTGATCCATTTCTCATACAGTGTTATTGTGGCTACGTTCAGCGCTCGTGACAAGCACGCGTCGCCATGGAAACAATAAGGGCAAACGTTCTAAAATAAGGGTCGCCTTAAAAAAAAACTCACTCTGGCGGTCAGTTCGAATATTTTAAACTCATGCTTGAAAGGTGTGTGTATCCTGGGTGTTTTAATATTAGAAAGCCTAAAAGAAAATTTTTGTCAGGACAGAAATTTGTGACTTTTCAGAGATTTCCTATACACAGTCCTGAGCTAATGAAACTGTGGTTGCTAATCCTACGTCAACCGTGACCTTTTCAACGTAATTGCGTATTACGTGACGTCACGAACGTGCATCGGAGAAAAGAGCAAAGCCAGCATTTGTGCTTATAAAACTTAAACTTTTTATTATTATTTTTTTAAATAACCGATCTTTTCGCTAGATAAGACCCTTATTCATCGTCTGGTATCGTCTAGTGTCGTTTAAAGCCCTTTGAAGCTGCACTGAAACTGCCATTTGGACCTTCAACCGTTTGGTGCCCATTGAAGTGAATGATATGGAGAAAAATCCTAGAATGTTTACATCAAAAACCTTAATTTCTTTTTGACTGAAGAAAGAAAGACATGGACATCTTGGATGACATGGGGGTGAGTAAATAATCAGCAAAAGTTTATTTAAAAGTGAACTAATCCTTTAAGCAACGCACACGCACCCGGCCATCAACATGATATAATGAAAATGTGATTCATCAGACCAGGCCACCTTCTTCCATTGCTCCGTGGTCCAGTTCTGATGCTCATGTGTCCACTGTTGCCGCTTTCGGTGGTGGACAGGGGTCAATATGGGCACCCTGACTGGTCTGCGGCTATGCAGTCCCATACGCAACAAACTGTGATGCACTGTGTATTCTGACACCTTTCTATCAGAACCAGCATTAACTTCTTGAGTAATTTTAGCTACAGTAGCTCGTCTGTTGGATCGGACCACACGGGCCAGCCTTCGCTCCCCACATGCATCAATGAGCCTTGGCCGTAAATGACCCTGTCGCTGGTTCACCACTGTTCCTTCCTTGGACCACTTTTGATAGATACTGACCACTGCAGACCGGGAACACCCCACAAGAGCTACAGTTTTGGAGATGCTCTGACCCAGTCGTCTAGCCATCACAATTTGGCCCTTGTCAAACTCCCTCAAATCCTTACGCTTGCCCATTTTTCCAGCTTCTAACACATCAACCTTAAGGACAAAATGTTCAAAATGTTTGCTGCCTAATATGTCCACCCCACTAACAGTATATATATATATATATATATATATATATATATATATATATATATATATATATATATATATATATATATATATATATATATATATATATATATATATATAAAAAATAATAATTGTGTAATGTTAATTAATTGCCAATAAACAGAATTTAAAAGTGAACTGAGTAAAATTCTGCAGTCTACCGCACTCTTTTACAGTAGGTTAATATTCCCTACATGTCCTTCATCAACTACACGGACATCATACTAAACAGAGACTATAGAGAATCGATCCAGATTACGCCCTGGAGTACAGTCCCAGATTACAGCTGTCACCTGTCATTAGCACCTCTACCCGAGGCCATCCCTCTGTCTATGAATCCATTAGCTATATCAACACTATATTATTCTCTTTCATTCACCCTCACATGAAAGGTCCAGTGCTGACCAGCAGCATATCAATAAGGCCATACTGGACAGACCTTGCTATTATTCTGCTGATGTGAGTCTGTGGGGAGAGTGTGTTGTGGAGGGCCCTCTGGGGCTCCTGTCTTGTCAGAGGCAGAGAGGGGTTTCATGAACCATGGGGACATCAAGACCTGCATATTAACTAGCCTAGCGCACATCGTGAGGTTACAGCGCACAGGCCCGGGATTCAATGAGAGATAGTGAAAATTCAAGAAGTTGTGGTTATATCTACATTAGAATACTCAATTCAGTCAGTCAGTTCATTTTATATCTATGATGAACCAGATAAAACGGTTCCCTCCAAAATCCCAATTTAACCCATTGATTTTTTAATAACTTGTGCAAATGGTAAAAATTACCTGTGCATACTTTCTCCTAGAATGAACTAAAACTTTTATTTCTCCCACATCTCTCACCCTCTGACACTGTGATGCAAATGTGTATAAATGGGCTAATAAGGCACAGAGGGTTTTGGGTTAAAATTGCATCAGGGTGAGATTGTGAGAGGACATGAAAGAGTGAAAAGCGACTGTCAGAAAGAATATTACTTAACAAAGATTAGCATACATTAAATATGAAAAACGGGAGAGGTTTGACACCACATAGGCTTGGATTAGAGATAAAGAAAACAGAAACAGAAAAGAAAAAAGAAAATAAAGATGATAATGCAGGCAGATGAAAATTATTGTATGTCGAAATACGTTTGAGACAGAAACTAAGAATAATGACAGGATAATGCTGCCCACAGAAAAGATAACTCACAAAAGACATCTCAATTGTTTCTCATAGACTAAAAGAGATTAAATAGAGAGCAAATTGAGAGGTCTACTTTTTCCTACCGAAAAAAGTAATCATCTGCTTATGTTTGTCTTCTGGAATTTCATAAGAGATCTCAATAACATCTCAGAATGTGTTAAAATTTGCCAAAGAAAGCCAAAGAAAAACAGATCTCAGTGGCAACATAAACACTGCAGGTAAATTCTGTTATCAGTTCATCTTTCAGTGCTTTAGTCCCATTGTGTACACACAGTTCAGAAATGTACAACCGTATTAACTACTGAAACATGCAGGGAGTGACAAACACATTTACAGTAAAAAACATCTACGCAGTGTGTACAGAATCGAACTGAACAGATGACGTATTTAAACCTGAATCAGAGATGTGTCTCTCTTCGGTATGTGCACACTGCAAGAAAACCACAGGGAAAGTGGTACGAGCCTTGACTCATTTGTGTTGCCAGATCTTGCTAGAAAAATAAGACAGCGAACAAGAATAAGCCCATAGTAAATTGAGATAAATCAAAATGCTTTATATTCAAAACAAGACCAAAATATTGCAACCCGCACCTGTCCATTTTACTATCTATCGCTTTACGAACCAAACCCAAAGCCCAAAAACACTTGGACATGGCAACATTTCAAGAGCGTGCTCTGCAAAGCCACCTTACAAACATTAACAAAACACGACGTCTTGATAGACGGTGGTTCAGTAGAAATTGCGGAACATGATGAGTGTTTGGTTGCCGTCAAAAATAGCGGATAACAAACACATGAGATGCCAGAATGTTGCTATGGTTACCATGCTGTCAATCATTGCAATTTTCGGGAGTGAGTCGTGTTCTGTACACACACGGAACAAAAATTTAGGGGATTCACTCCTTATTTAATGCGGTTGTCACTCC
Source organism: Chanodichthys erythropterus (assembly GCF_024489055.1). Taxonomy (NCBI): domain Eukaryota; kingdom Metazoa; phylum Chordata; class Actinopteri; order Cypriniformes; family Xenocyprididae; genus Chanodichthys; species Chanodichthys erythropterus. The sequence continues at coordinate 32,582,222 of NC_090241.1, forward strand.
TGAATCGTAACAGTGTGCACATGGCCTATGTGTGCACTATGAACTTGTCATAACATCCTTCAGATCTGACCTGCTATCCACATTCATTTTATAGCTGTGTACACAATGATTATCTCATTTGTCTCTATATTTATTTGTCTAAATTAACTTTAGGAGAAACATCTAAAGCCACTTTTCCACCATCGGGCCGAACAGTTCTTAGAATGGTAAGGAACAGTTCCATTTGTGTTTCAACTTGAACCTGGTACGGCCCGGCACGATTACAAACCGTTTTCAGACCAGAATTCTCGACACGGTTGTCTAACTGTGCTGAACTGTGGTGGTAGAATCAGTGAAGCGATGTCACCACCAGTGTTGGGTAAGTTACTCAAAAAAGTAATCCACTACAAATTACAAATTACTACATTATAGGTGCTCTAAGCGATGTCACATGTTTTTAGGCCAAAACATTTTTTGTCACATACAGCAAACATCTGTACTATTCACTAGCTGCCTGTCCCCTGAACACACTGTAAAAAAACGCGGTCTCTGTAGTGGCCACAAGCTCCAAAAACGGCAATAAAAACAAACTGGTGCAGCCTGGACCACGAATCATAATAAACATGCCCCAGCCAATAACCGACAAGAATTATTTTAAATGCGCGTTCATGACTGTTTCAGGAAGCACGGAGGGGAGGGTGAGGAGGAGGAGGAGGGAGGGTCTAGCTAGCCTCTGTTTTGTTTGACAACACTTCGAACGTCAACAGGAAGTTACTCCACCCAGGATCGCTTAGAGCACCTTTAAAATTGTAATTTGATTACATTACTGATTACTGCATGTAAAAAGTAATCAGATTACTAATTTCTTTACATTCAAGTTACTTTGAAAACCTATAAAACCTACAAATATACACCAGAAACTGAAACTCATAGTTCTTTCCTTAATTTAATATTGACTGAAAAATATTACAGAAGTATGAAATAAGCAACTTGACTTAAACATATTCGTTAATCATCTGTAGGTAGCTTATTCATTCTAATGTAATCATAACGGTCACTTGAGGGCACTCAACGACCACGTCATCTGTGAGCATGAGATTCTAACAAACTAAAAATAACTTTATTAAAACTAATAAATAGTATTTAATGATTATGAACACATATAAAGCATGACAAACCAATTATACAATCGATGAAACTACAAAGCTGGCACGTATGTATTAAGATTGTTATTAATATTATTTTATAAAGTAACATGTAGGATAAAAGTAGTTTTATCACGTGTTGAAGCGTTTCTGTGACAGGTCCAGCTCTCCGTCATTATACGTCAGCGTCCGAATTCACTCACTTCATTTCGTTCACTCTTTGCAGATATAGTGCACTCAAATGACATACACTATATAGGGATTCGTGAATCAGTGAACGAGTGAGCGGTTTCGGACACAGCTTAAACATTCCTTGCTGTGTGTAGCATGTATGTGTGTGGTAGCTGAACTGTGTTTATGTTTGTATGTAACTGCATGTAAGACAGGAAAAAATTGCTGAAAACATTTATAATGACATTTGAAAACTGTAGGCTATTGTTCAGAAGTTACCTTCCCTCCTGATCCTGAACAAAAATACAGTCTAGCTTATTTAGGTGAGGTTGGACCGCTCTCGTCTTGGGCGTGGGTATGGGAACATCGACGCTGCGTAAGCGCTTTGGGAACGCCTCTGCGTGTTACGTCTTGAAGCACTCGTGAAATCGAACCAATAGTGTGACGGGACGTCAGAGCGGGTGACGTCACGGACCAGGAAACTATAAAGCACCCTTGAGAACAAAGAACGCCAGCTTCTGAAGTCTTCAGCAGCGCTCTGTGTTATCGTGTGTCTTATTTGGTGTTGTCTGTCCCTTTATATTTACACAGCAAACAAAATATCTCTTCGTCCGAGGACAAGAGTATTTTAGTTCACCAAAGCACATATATACATACATATATATATATTAAGACACAAATGGCGAGTTCAAGCAAGCAACAGTTTGTTAAGTGTGTTCATCCCTGCCCTCGCTTCATCTCGGGCGGGGATACACACGAGATGTGCGTTGCTTGTTTGGGAGTGGAGCATGCACAGGCAGCTCTCGAGGGAGCTGTCTGTGTACATTGTGAAAAGCTAACGCTCCGTGTACTCCGATCACGCCGCGTGTTCTTTGATAAAAAAGAGGACGCCGCGGCGAGTGTTCCCCAGGGCTCGGGTCCCGCTGCTGCCGAGGCACAGCGGCAGCTTCAGTCCTGGGGTTCACAGATGTATCTGGCGGAGGGGCTAGAGACGGGTCCTGCCCTATCTCAGCCTTCACCCGCCAGACCCAGTGTCTCTCCCCTGGCTGCGGAAGCACGCGCTGCGGTTTCTTCCCCCAGGGTAGAGGCACCTGCACCGGCGCTTCTCTTATCCAGCTCCGAGGAGATGGATGTAGCGAGCGTCGGGGCTGGAGATGAGGACCCGCCATCCTCATCTCCAGCTCATGAGGAGCTTTTAGATGTTGTGACTCGGGCGGTGGCAAAGTTAAAAATAGAATGGCCAGAAGAAAGATCAGAAGCGCAAACAAAAAGCAAACTGGATGAGCGCTTTCTCCCCGCCCGATCACAGCCTCAGCCCTGGGGATTGCCGTTTTTCCACGATCTCCACACTGAGGTGTCGAGATCGTGGCATAAGCCAGCACAATTTCGTGTTTACAATCCACAAACCACTCTATATAGTAATATAGTAGGAGGTAAAGAGCACGGTTATGGGGCGATGCCTCAGGTCGAGGAGACGCTCGCGAGCTATCTCTCGCCTGAGACAGCATCATCCCTAAAATCCCAGACTTTGCCCACCAGACCCCTGCGTACAACATCAGCGCTGGTGGGCAGGGCTTATGCCTCAGCAGGTCAGGCGGCCGCATGTCTCCACACTATGGCCATCCTCCAGGCATATCAAGCCGACCTGCTGGGGGAGATAGACGAGAGTGGCGAGGCGACTTTTGATGCGATCCAAGAGCTCAGGAAGGCTACCGACTTATCTCTCCGGGCCACCAAGGAGACGGCGAAATCAATAGGCCGCTCTATGGCAGCCCTGGTGGCCACGGAGAGACATTTATGGCTCAATCTGTCAGACATAAAAGAGCGAGATAAGTCTGTGCTTCTAGATGCACCTGTGTCTCCCCTGGGCCTCTTCGGCGACTCAGTTACATCTGTCGTCGAGAGGTTCCAGGAGGCAAAAAGACAGTCGGCGGCCTTCCAAAAGTTCCTCCCTCGCCGCTCTGCCGAGGTTGCTGAGCGGGAGCAGCCTCGGCCGTCTACAAGCTCCTCGACTGCGCATAGAGCGCAACAAAAACAAAGTGTTGCCACCCGTGCTCCCCCGCAAAGATCTTGGGGACCGGGGAGGGCAACGCAAGCGAAGCCTTCCAGGGGTAAGACAGATCTGCGGACTGTCATTATCACTAGGAAGGCTTCGAAGAAGTCCTGACGCCAGGGGTTCAGGACTTCTGAGGGCAGCCCTCTCCGGAGAGGGTCTTGTAAAATTAAAATCTATAATACTAACCCCTCTTCGGCGTCCTCAGGGGGCCGTTCTGCCAACCCCGCCGTCTCGTGCGTTACAGGGCGCAGCGGTCCCCACCGACCCTCTGAGGAGGGCCGGTCAGCGCTTGATTCGACTTCTTCCTGCCGGTGCGCTGCTCCAGGGCATCGAGCCAAGTGCTCAAAAAACACCAGAGACCAGCCTCGAGAGGTTGGTTCCCTTAGTAGAATTTTTGGAAGAATGGAAACGTCTTCCCAATATTTCTCAGTGGGTATTGCAGATGATAGAAAAGGGTTACAAAATACAATTCGGGTCTCGCCCGCCCCAGTTCAACGGGGTCCTCCCTACAGTGGTGGGCCCCCAGCAGTCTCTGGTCATGGAACAAGAAGTTATGACACTTTTGCAAAAAGGAGCTATAGAGAGGGTTCCTCCTCCCGGCAAACAGTCAGGGTTTTACAGCCGCTACTTCATAGTTCCGAAGAAGGATGGAGGGTTGCGTCCTATTCTAGATTTACGCATGTTAAATCGCTCAGTACAAAAGCTCAAGTTCAAGATGCTTACACTCAGACAGATCACAGATCAGGTCCGAGGACTGGTTCGTGACAATAGATCTGAAAGACGCGTACTTTCATGTGTCAATCCATCCTTCACATTGGAAGTTCCTCAGGTTCGCTTTCGGGGGCGAAGCTTACCAATACAAGGTTCTTCCGTTCGGCCTATCTCTTTCACCCCGCACCTTCACAAAGTGCGTGGATGCGGCTCTGGCTTCGCTGAGACTCCAGGGCATCCGCGTGCTGAATTATATCGACGATTGGTTGATTCTGGCTCAATCAGAGCAACAGGCAGCTCAACATCGAGATATAGTTCTGTCACACATGAGAAGGTTAGGGTTGAGACTCAATACCAAGAAGAGTGTGCTTCTTCCAGCTCAAACTACCAGCTATCTAGGGGTGGTTTGGAATTCCACGACGATGCAGGCACATCTGTCTCCTGCCCGGGTGAATTCTATTCTCTCAACCGTGAAAGGGGTTAAATTAGGCCAGTCACTCACTGTAAAACAGTTTCAGAAACTGTTAGGTCTGATGGCAGCCTCTTCCAACGTGATACCTTTTGGTCTGCTGCACATGAGACCGTTACAGTGGTGGCTCAGAACCAGGGGGTTTTCTCCGAGGGGAAATCCTTTTCGCACAATCAAGGTCACGCGGCAGTGCCTTCGTGCCTTGGCAGTGTGGAAGAAACCCTGGTTTCTTTCCCAAGGTCCTGTGCTGGGGGCTCCTTGTCGTCGCAAAATGCTAACGACGGATGCGTCTCTCACAGGCTGGGGAGCGATCATGAGTGGTCGCTCAGCTCAGGGTCTTTGGGGGGACCATCATCGTTCCTGGCATATAAATCGGCTGGAGATGATGGCGGTATTTCGAGCACTCAAATACTTCCTCCCAGACCTAAGGGGCCATCATGTGTTAGTTCGTACAGACAACATGTCAGTGGTCTCCTATATCAACCATCAGGGGGGTCTGAGGTCTCGCCAGCTGTGCAAATTATCACATCAGATCCTCCTATGGTCCCAGGAAAAATTTCTCTCTCTGAGAGCAGCTCATATCCCGGGACATCAAAATGTGGGGGCAGACATCCTGTCGAGGCAGGGGCCGAGGCCCGGGGAATGGAGGCTCCACCCCGAGGTGGTGGAGCTGATATGGAAGAATTTCGGTCGCGCAGAAGTCGACTTGTTTGCCTCGAAAGAGACGTCTCATTGCCCGTTGTGGTATTCTTGCGGCTCAATAGTTCACCCCCGCCCGGAGATATGGAAATTGTGGGCCTGGCCCCTGAGGGGGCCGAGCTCATAGAATCCGGTCTCTCAACTGAGGTTGTGGAGACCATTCTCCACTCCAGAGCTCCATCCACAAGAAAACTTTATGCGTATAAGTGGAAGCTGTTTGCTACTTGGTGTAGCCGATTACAGGTGGATCCGTTCCACTCCTCCATCAGTCATGTACTGCAATTTCTCCAAGAAAAATTCTCGGATGGTTTAACCCCTTCTACATTGAAGGTATATATTGCAGCGATTTCTGCTTATCACGCTAAAATAGAAGGCGTTTCTGTGGGTAGAAACCCTTTAGTCATACGTTTTCTCCGTGGTACTCAGAGGCTGAGGCCTGTGGTACACACAAAAACTCTGTCCTGGGACCTAGTCATTGTGTTGGAAGGGTTGGCTGCGGCTCCCTTTGAACCTTTGGAAGAAGTGTCTGAGAAGTTTCTCACTTTGAAAACCATATTTCTTCTGGCCATAACATCTCTCAAAAGAATTGGAGATTTACAAGCACTTTCCGTTGCTCCGTCATGTCTAGACTTTGCGCCTGGAATGGTCAAGGCTTTTCTGCATCCTAGACCTGGGTATATTCCCAAGGTCCCTACAAGTGTCCCGGGGCCGATTGTGCTGCAGGCCTTTTGTCCTCCACCTTTTGCAAATGCGGATCAGGAAAAACTAAATCTGCTCTGCCCAGTGAGGGCTTTAGACGCTTATGTCCACAGAGCTGCCCTGTGGCGAAAATCTGAACAATTATTTGTATGTTACGGATCTCCTAACAAAGGAGGTCCGGCGTCCAAGCAGAGAATGAGTAAGTGGGTGGTCGAGGCCATCTCGCTTGCCTATGAGTCCTCCGGGCAGCCTTCTCCGTTGGCTGTCCGGGCACATTCCACCAAGGGTATGGCTGCCTCAAAGGCTTTGATGTCGGGGGTCCCCCTCAATGACATATGTGAGGCTGCTGGGTGGTCGTCTCAGCATACCTTTATTAGGTTCTATAACCTTGACTTGGGCTCCACTCCAGGGTCCTCAGTACTGTCGTCCTGAAAGATAACAGACATGCATTTGGTCTTATGGCCTAGTTGGGATAGCGTTCCCAAAGCGCTTACGCAGCGTCGATGTTCCCATGAAAGGGAACGTCTCGGGTTACGTCTGTAACCCTGGTTCCCTGAATAAGGGAACGAGACGCTACGTAGCTTAGCCATACTCCCAGCACGCCTGTGAGCGTCTGCTTCATCCCTATTTCAGAAGCTGGCGTTCTTTGTTCTCAAGGGTGCTTTATAGTTTCCTGGTCCGTGACGTCACCCGCTCTGACGTCCTGTCACACTATTGGTTCGATTTCACGAGTGCTTCAAGACGTAACACGCAGAGGCGTTCCCAAAGCGCTTACGCAGCGTCTCGTTCCCTTATTCAGGGAACCAGGGTTACAGACGTAACCCGAGACGTTCTCCAGTGAATCATAGTGATGCATCTGCGCCAAATGTGATTTCTTTTAGAAATGCACTTTACCTAATTTTTTTTTTTTCTTTTAACAAGAGTAATATATGATCATCCTCCATAACCCAGTCATTATTTAACGTTACATCTCATATCATCAGTAAACTGTTGCGTTACCAAGGCAACAACTGACGCTTTTATATTACACTACAAAGAGCAGCCGTATCTACACGTCAAATAAAATAAATACGAAGCTACTGTGAATGTAGTTGATTTTTAATTAATATTTCATGTCGATATACAATGCTTACACACTTAAAACTAATCATGGTATTGATATCTTTGTAAAACTATCGACTTTATAGAACAGTGGCAAGGAATAGTAATATTACCGAGCTCTGAGAGCCCCCTAGTGGTCGGGAGCATTTCCGTTGTGTTGTGGCTTTATTACGTTGTGTTGTGGCTCTATTCCTTTGTGTTGTGGCTCTATTCCGCTGTGTTATGGTTTTATTCCGTTGTGTTGTGGCTTTATTCCTTTGTGTTGTGGCTTTATTCCATTGTCTTGTGGCTTGTTTCCATTGTGCTGTGAACTTATGTTTGCTTTTTTAATTTTGTTGTGTTGTGCACTACTGGGCCACCGTAGTTATCAGCCCCACAGTGGAAAACGAAACCGTAACCGTACCAGCTGGCCCGGATAGGCACGGAATGGAACGGTTAGGCAATAAGAACCATTCAGCCGATGATGGAAAAGCAGCTCAAGAAAAAGCTAATAATTAAACTACATTTGCAAGGAAGCCTCATCATTATGCAAGAATGTCAAACCAATCACAATTCAGTATGCAAATAAGTGTTAGAAATATAAATGCCTCGTTCATTCATTCGTATGTCAAAAGATTCAGGCTCAATTAGTTGCATAAGTTTAATATTAAGGTTAGGAGTTTAGAACAACCTAACAAGATTGTTTGAAGAATGTCTACACCACTGCATTCCAAGTACTCTAATAAAACATAATTGTGAACTCATTAAAACTCCTGAGCTATGAAAGAGCAAACTGTGAGCAATAAACTGTTACTGTGGCTGAGAAAGCAATCAAAAAAGGGGACACATGCATGCATAAGGGAAACATATTTACAAAGAAAATCCCAGGAGAGCCAAAACAAACAAGAATAAAACAGCAATATGAGAAGAAAATGACAAATAATGGGACTTTCTCCATGGTCACCAGCAGCAACATACCCTCATATCACAATTACTACCACCTCTCTGTCTGTCTTTCTCTCTATCTCTCTCTCCTTGCCATCAGCCGGTGGTTATTAATGACCCCTGCACCCCTCTGTGAGCACCCCATTTATAAAACTCACCGTTTTAATCTCTCTCAGTGTGTGTTACTCCCCCGCGTTCCCTCAGCCTCCAAACACACTCATACATTCAGTGGCTGACACCTTTCTGGAGGATTGAGAATGCAATGGCCGGTACTTACAGTTCAGGCACCTATCCAAAACTGAGCACACTTCCTCGTATTTACACACAATCCTTCTCTCTCTCTCTTTCTGTCAGTTGCTTAACCAGTTATCCAACTCATCCACAATGTTCCTTAAACTCCCATAAGTATTTTATGGTGTTTCCCTGCTTTTTGAAACTTGATTGATGTGTTAATGCACATTAAAAATGAGCTGTGTTAAGATTCTTGTGAATTCATCACTTTCTATTCATCAAAAAAAAAAAAAAAAACTCCTGAGAAAACATTGTATTACAATTTCCACAGAAATGTTAATTTGCTCTTAGTTTACTGTTAATTTACTCACCCTCAGGCCATCCAATATGTATGTATCTTTTTTTTTCTTCAGTAGAACTGTAAAGACGATTTTTAGCTGAAACCATGGTCCTTGGTGATTTATATAATGCAAGTCAATGAATACTGTCACTTTAAGAGTAAATAAAGTATATAAAGGCAAAACAAAATGAATACCAGTGGCTCCTGATGATATATTGAGGTCTTATGAAGCAAAACAGTCAGTCTGTGCAAGAAACTGCACAAATAATGCTGTAAATAATCTGCGGTTTCTTGCACAGACTGATCATTTTACTTCACCTCAATGTATCATCTGGAGCCACGGGTATTCATTCTGTTTCTGTTGAATCACCAAGGGCCACGGTTTCAGCTAAAAATCTTCTTTACTGTTCTACTGAAGAAAAAAAAAAAAAAAAAAAAAACACACACCCTACATCTTGGATGGCCTGGGGGTGAGTAAATTGTCATTTTTGGGTGAACTATACCTTTAAGAAATGCTTTTTGAGCATAAAATCGACATATTAGAATGATTTTTGGAGGATCATGTCACACAGAAGACTGGGGTATGAAAATTATCTTTGCCATCAAATAATAAATTACATTCTAAAAACAGATACTATAAATTGTAATCATATTTCACATTATTACTGTTTTTACCATATTTTTGATCAAATAAATGGAGCCATTGTGAGCATAAGAGACATCTTTTAATTTTTTTTTTTTTTATAAATCTTACCAACCTCAAACTTTTAAACAGGTAGTGTAATTTTTTTCTCAAAAAGAAAAACAACAACCAGAATAATTTAGCAAATGTTGTGATGTTCATGCTAAAAAACAAGAAAAAAATAATAATTGATCAACAGGGTATGAGGTACTTAATCAGGCATGATTGTACTTCTCCAGTAAATTTATCTTGCATTAAGGACGTTATTTTTCTACAGGTCCACTTAGGTGTCTGCATTTCTTCAGCTATAGCGGGTCAAGCTTTGGCCTTTCAAGCTCAGCTACCATGAAAAGTTATGCCCCCAGCAAGTTCTCTTTATTAATTGTCAGTGTCTGGCTGGAACGGTGCCACTCATGCCATACACGCTGCTGCCACCCCCTCCCCCTGGACTGAATCCCTGGCACTGCATGCATTAATTAATGCATATTTCATTTAGCATGCCTGTGCTGTGCAGCATATTGCCTTGCACTCTATTCATTTCCCCAGGGAAATGATGTTGTACATCACCCCTCTGCTGGCTCCCCTAATCACACACATATCCAGACACATCCACACACCTCTGAATTCCCAGGAAGACACTGGAACCTCTAAACACCTGAGGCGCTCACAGCCTGAGGGATATTGCCCCATCGCGAAACACCCCTCCCAGGACATGCTCGGCAAGGCCAGATGGCAGTGATCGCTGGCAAAGTAAGCAACAAACATGCCGCTCGAGAAATCATGCAGCCACTATAAGTGACACCTCTGTTAGCTTCTATATCTGGCATGTTAATCAGACACATACTAATACTATAAATATTGGCCATTACTGTATTGTTGAGTTACAGAAAATAGCCAATATGTAAATGATAATACTCTAAATCAATATACAATTTAACATACTGAACTACTGTATATTACTTGGTAGATAAATTGTTTATCGTAATTATAATTAATAATAATAATAGTTTAATTAATGTGGTCATCGTGTTTCATGTTGTTGCAACCATTTCATAAAATCAACAACCCATTAGAAGTAAAAATAATTTGTACCATAGTTAAGAGGTTTAAAGTTGATTTTGTGCCCAAGAAAAAAAAAAAAAAAAAAAAAAAAACTGTTTGGGTTCCTTTGTTTAGGTTCACTAAATATTAAATTGATAGATTAATTTAAACATATTTCTAATAAATAAGATTTAGATTTTAGATTTGGGGGGGTGGAGATACTGTATGTATCAGTCTAAATTCAAACTTTAAAAATTCTGTGCTACAAGTACATTTTACATAGAAACAGAGGGGAATTTGAATTTTGTAAAGACAACAACAACAACAAAAACCCAACAAATTAACAAATCCATTTTACTATGTTTAAGGGGATATATCAATTTCAAAAATGTGTAATTTTGCACATCCCTAATTTGGTGTAGCTACTCTGAAATACAAAATGTGATCTGACCGTTCATTTACATATTAGTAATCTTTAATTAAATTTGGAATTCAAGCAGTCACCGCTTAAACACTTGAAATAACACATTTGACAACAACCTTGAAAATAGTTTACCTGCATTCCTCACATTGTATCACAAGATAATATTATATTGAACTTACTAGCATACTTGCAAATGCTCAATAGATAACTCTACAGTACTTCATAAATATAGCTTTATAAGATGACCATGATAAGAGATTGTGTCTATTTGTATTTGAAATCCATATCATGAAAGCTATCAAACGATAAATCAAACACTGTTCAAAAGTTTGGGGTCAGTAAGAATGCTGAATGTTCTTGAAAGAAGTATATTCCCATCAAGGTGGCATACAGTATATGTGATTTAAAAAAAGCAGTAAAAACAGTAATATTGTGAAACATAGTAAATTTTACAATGTATATATTATATTATATTATATTATATTATATTATATTATATTATATTATATTATATTATATTATATTATATTATATTATATTATATTATATTATATTATATTATATTATATTCTGATTTGCTGCTCAAGAAACATTGATTATTATCAATGTTAAAAACAGTTGCTGTGTAATTATTTTGAGGAAAACGATTTTTTCAGTATTCTTTAATGAATAGAAATTCAAAAGAAAAAAAAAATTATTTGAAAAAAAAAAAAATTGTAACATTATAAATGTTGATACCTCCACTTGTAATCAAATGAAAGCATCCTTGCTGAATAAAAGTATTAATTTAATAGCCTAACAATGAATAATGAATCACATCACGTATACAGTACAGAACATATTTAATTTATGAACAGTATATGCAAACTATTCAAGGTATTAATAAGCAATTGAATGATTGATGATTGTTGTCTGACTGTTTTTACTTGGTTCTTGGGATAAAGTTTCTATTATTTTCCTTTTTGATACTGAAGGACTTGAAACTGTCCCGCAGTGTTCATTCTAGCAGCGACAGCAATGCTAAATCATCTGCAAAGAGAAGCTTTAGATTCACTATCATGCTGGGTACACCTGGGAACTCAGGTGGTTCCAACTGTAAAGCAGGTTTGTCAGGCCTTAAACTTACTTTTACTGTCTGAGTCAAAGATTCATGTATTTTTGTATGGTGCTTTGATAATAATATACAAGTAGTACTATATTATAACTATATATACACACACACAATTATAGAGAAGTCATATGACTTCTTGAAGTTCAACCAATGTTTCTAGTATGAGACGGGAGATGTTTAGTCTAATAATGGCAGAAGGGGTTTGGGAAACCTATTTGAAAATATTAACTATTTCTGCAATTTCACTAGTGACACCAATTACACACTTCACCCTAAATGATTAGTCAATTAAATCTTAAATCCACCAATTATTGCTCAGTCTACCTTAAACATTATTTTTTTAGTCATCTCATTATTATTCATAGACATTCATTCATTTTTTGCATTTCAATAGACACTGATATATAAAATAAACATATTGACGGCTTTTTATGCATGACTTCACGGTAATAAAAAAAATCCTCTGTTTAGGTTCAAAGAATATCGAACAGGTAGATTAATTTTAGTGTATTTCTAATAAATGAGATTTATTAAATATGCTTAACAGTGCTGAAATGTTAATTTGAAAAAACAAACAAACATTGAAACTTTGAAAAAAAGTTAATATATTGCATATCTGTCTAAATTCAAAATGTACAAATTATATGCTACAAATGCACTTTACATAGAAATAAAGGGGTGATGTTGAATTATTGGCTAAAAGATGTTCTAGTACTTTATAAAAAGCCAATTTAATTAATCTATTGTTATCTGAAATGAATAGTAACACCTTCTAAAAAAGGCTAAGGACAGTTAGCACTGATGTCTTTGTAGGGATTAAAGGGTTTAATCATGTCTTTTTGCAAAAACAGCAGTGAGAAACTGTTGGATTTTAACTATTTCTCATTTTTCTTTCCAAGTGCCATATGGGTAGACATTCTTGAGTACCAGGCAAAGCTTATCAGGGGTAAAAAGCACCACTAAAGGTGTTTTTGGCTATGCTAATCACACACAGCACAGCTACAGCCAAACAGATGCTAGCATTTCTCTCAAATCCAGTGACCACAGCCACACGCTAACAAGCCTTGCAGAAATGGACCAACAGTTTTTGTTATTTCTGCTTAAGTGGTACAATGTCTCTGTAGTGATGCTGAGGCTCTACCCCATTATCTTAAGAAACAGAGAGAATCAAGGCCTCTGTACTAGTCGTTAGCAATGCTAGCTGAAATAATGAACACTCTGTGGGTAACAATTCAGGAGGAATCCTGCTGCTGATGGTTGAAGCCAGTCATAAGTGCTGCTATATTGTGGGCTGTAGGTGTGTGTGTGTGTGTGTGTGTGTGTGTGTGTGTGTGTGTGTGTGTGTGTGTGTGTGTGTGTGTGTGTGTGTGTGTGTGTGTGTGTGTGTGTGTGTGTGTGTGTGTGTGTGTGTGTGTGTGTTTTGGTGAGCATCTCTCAACGTGCACACCAGCATTTGAAAGCCAATGTCCCTGAACAATAGGCCACATTTATGAAATGTGAGTTACAGTAATTTGCATAAAATCAAAGTAAACTTCCTGCATACATATACGTTTTCAGGCAACAGGCAAGAATGCAGAACATAAATGTAAATATATTTGCATCATTATAGCAAAGTCCTTGTTTTCATTTAATTATTTCAGCTTGAGTAAAGCAATTCAAATGGTGAAGAAGATCAATGAACAAATGCTAAATTAAATCAAAGTAACTTTGATCTTACTTACAAAACTTGATAAAAATGATAAATTACACTCTACAATAATAATAGTAAACTGTTATTGCGATATTTTATTTTAAATATATAATGTATATAAAAAAATATGAATATTATTATAATTAATAATTATAGTTGTTCGGTTTTATTTAAAACATACTATTACAGTGCAAAAGTTATTTATAAAAATGCACTATAAATTTGTTATTAAATATTCATTTCATTTAATATTAATAATTATGAAATATATAGATTTTTATTAACATTTGCACTTTTTTTTTAAATATAGCCAAAAAACTAGCCAACAAACCTTCTTTTTCCTGTGCTGTGATTGGCTAATCAACATGAGGAGGATGGCTCTTGTCTTAGATACTGCCTGTCAGCCAACAGAATTGAGTAGATTTTAATGTGGCCAAGTATCAGCCAGACTGATGAAAATTGTTTTTGACTATTGAAGAGCTTATCAAATACTACATGAAAACAAGACAATTTCATTGGCCCAAAAGTAATTGGATTATTATTACAAATTCGCAATGACCGTTTGGAAAGGACAAATCCTTTTGAACCATTGGCATGCATGCTTTCATGTGTCCATACGCACCTTTGACGCTCAGCTCAGCATAGTTGGACACTCCAGATCCTCCATCGGAACGAATCACGCAGCGGTAACGGCTGGTGCTCCGCTGTGACGTGTCCGTTACGCTAACGGTGGCGGAGAATCTTCGATGGTTCACCACTCGGGTTACCATGAGAGACGTGTCTTTACCGTTCCATTGCTGAAAGACAGGAAAATAATCATTCTTGCAACACCTGATAATAAGCACACATAATGATATTTTATAAGATGGTCCATAGTGTCACATCAAGACAGAGGCACAAGCTCTCAAAACACAGTGTGAACTGGTGTTATATCTACATGTCTCAGAGCTGTAGGACAGGATTGATGGAGGCTTATAGTCTCCAGCCAAGGGAAAAAGTAATTTTATCCAAGACTTCATGGACACTGACACTGGCTTAGAAATCTTGCTGACAAAAATCTCCAACAAGTTATTAAGTTTCCTCAAGCGATGTGTCTCGAGACCAAGGTTCAAAACCTCCCAATGCAAATGGTGTGAATGATACACGCACACACATAATAGAGATGCATATTTTAAATAAAATAGAGATTTAAAAAAAACATGTTGAGCATGTATAATCAAACCAGGTTTGGTGTGTCTATGAATGATTCTATAGGTCTGTTGTTGTTGCTTTGTGTAGGATAATATGTATGTGAGGTTGTGTGCATAACTCACCTGTAGCCAGAGTTTGTCATGTTGTGACCATTTGCCTCCAGCAATACACTGGAAGGTTGCATTCTGTCCCACATTCACCTCAACATTCTGCAGCCGCAGAAAATGTGGTGTCTTGCCTATTGAACAAAACACATATACCTTCAAAAAACATCATATAGCACCCATGCAAATGAAATAAACCACACAGACAGCAACTCTAAAACAGCAATGAACAACGAACATGTTCCACTAACATTTGATAACAACAAAGTGTTCAAAAATGTTTTAATTTTGATTAGTATACTGTTTTTGGCATATGATTTTACCATTTCAAACCTAACAAACATCTTTTTGTCAAATGTTTAGGTTATAAAGTGTACTTGTGCTATCTTTCCTTACAAAATATCAAAACAGGCATCTTTTATAATATCTAATGAAATGACATTCTGTTTTTTTAAGTGTCCAAATGCTCTTTTGAGCTCTTGTATATGTTTTAAACATGGTTTCTGGCAGTTTTTTCTGATTGTACATTTAGAATCACCATCTGAAAACAAGAAATTTAATGAGGCTTGCATTGTATTCAATAATATTTGCAATAGACATTCTCTCCTTTGCATCTACAGGTGCATAGAGGTTTAAGGTCCCGGTATACTTCAAACGAAATCAAAGAATGAACTGATGTGACGTCATTTCGAACAAAATCAGTTTTGTGTTCTTTTTGGAAGTTCGAAACGGCTTGTCAAAGCGAACTTTCAGGAAAAGTTCACACTGAGAACACACTGGATAGGTGCTTTATAGTACAAAATGAAGTTGTGCTTGTAAAAAATTGAGGACTAACGCTGTTTTTCATGTCTGATACTGTAAAGCTGCTTGATTTTAAGCAATCTATAGAATAAGTGCTGTATAAATAAACGTGACTGGAGTGCTAATTTGCAGAACTCGTGCTAACATACCCATGCCGTCATGATCAGATGCTTTTCTTATGCTTTCTATAATAAATGCTTGCTGTTTTCTCATTTTTGTTGTGTTTATTTTGTTACTGAGAAGAAAGTGTACATCACGTATTTACATATTCATCTAACCGTCGCTCTCAGCAGTGTGGGCGGTGTCAGATGTTCGTTTACAGTACTTCGCTGGTCACGCATTTCGAACTTCGTTTTACCTCTAAACGAAGAACGAAAAAGAACTTCGTTTGGAGTATACCGGGGCCTTTACAGGTGCCATTTGTCTTTTAATAGCACTAGCTGAACTCGCTACAGCAGTCTCCACCCACTCTCCCTGCCAGCTTTATTATCTGTGAATGTACAGTAAGCATTCTGCACAAAAGCAATATTGCAATATTGAAAATATCCTTTTCAATTAAAGTAATTCAGAATATGAATTCTTTTTTTACTACTGTATCTCTGCTATAACAGGTGGAAAGCATTAAGATTTAATGATGAAATCTTAAAATTACCCACACATATTCTTATGGCACAAGATAAAATATATATTTGTGCCTTTTCAAAAAAGTTCTTAATACATTTCTTGAAAATTCTGGTTGTGTAAAATAAAATACTAGCTTACTGCATAATGTGCAATATACATTGCATTCAAAGGCTGTATGCATTGCAGCAATGCTACGAAGGCTGTCCCAAATCAAAGGCTCCTTCGAATAGAGCCTACAAATGCATCCATTTACCGGGCCATACTATATAGAAAGAGTGGAGCCAATTTAAAGCCTAGCCTGGCCCAAGATTCATTGTGAACTGGTGACGACTGGATTTTTTAGAGAGAAAATGCTGGATTATGCTTCTAAATAAGTATTGGGTTTCAACTTACTTCACAAATACTTTCAAATGTTGACATATCTTATTAAGAGATGATTTTAAAGCTAGTTTATACTCTTTACTATGTACATAAATGGATCAAGGTGAACATATTTAGACATGTTGTGAACCCTGTTTTGTTTTTTTCAGAGAGTTGAACATAACTTTCAAAAAAGTCCAGTACAAACATTACTGGAACTCATCAACAGTTCATCACAATTGCTAGGCAACAAGAGCAATCTTTTATAGGCTAGACTGTCCCATTTAACAACAGTTGATTCGACCAATAGCTGTGTCCATGCCTTCGAAGTCCACGTACTTTGAAGGATGTATCCTCTGAATGCAATAGGTCATCTGACTGAAGGCATGATATGCTTTTCGCAACCCATTTTACTTCTGTAATCGGACATTATTTTCAACATGAAAAAAAATGCTTTTGAAAAAAAATATTATCAAGTCAAATTTAGAATAACGTGCAATAATGAATCATGCACAATAAGACCAAGGGTCATTTTGACTTCTTTAATACGAATTAACCTAATTTCCTCACTGGCACTGATGGCCCTGCATTAGTGACAGAGAGATCTAAGACAATGGAAGTCAAAGGCAAAAGTTCTCCTGTCACAACAAGAATGATGGGGGCCTGAAGTCTGAGCACTCAGCTCTGCAATCTGTCTCCCTCTCTCTCTCTCTCTCTCATCCACAGACTTGCTTGTTTGCTGGCCTTTTCCATCTCTGTTCAACCCTCGATCCACATGAAGTGCTTTTCACAGTAGTTGACAGACTGAACTCCTACAGCGTAGCCAAGACTGTGAAAGTAAGCAGGCGCTGTGTGTGCGTGTGTGTGTGTGTGTGTGTGTACTCACGGCAAGGGTGGGCCAAAACGTGTATCTCATCCACTGCGATGAACCCAGGATGCCCTTGTACAGATACTGCCTCAAAAATAACCTAAATGAGAGAAGAGGGGAGAGGAAACCAAGCGTTTAAATCAAGTCAGCTTGTTTCAGGCTGAACTGAGACGGTCTATTTATTTCAAGCAAGAAAAGGATTGAAAATATTCAAAAAGATCTGTGCTAGCATAAACTGCTTAGACTAGTCTTACAAGTTAGTCACGTAATTTTTCTTTCAAGCTGGTCATAACATTAAGTCAGTTACATAAATGGTAGATTGGTCTGATTTGAATCTGAAAAGTAAGAGTGATTAATTGCTAGTTGGCCAGCCTAGTCTTAATTTAGCTGTTATGTTTATGCAACTGGACCCTGTTCACACCAAGGACACCTACTATAATGATAATGGCACAGAGGAATGATATCATTGGAATCACTTTCAGAATTAATGATTAAAATATTGACAGCCAATCAGAGTCCAACAAACCATAAAAAGTTCAATAATCTGATAATCTGCACTGAAAGTCTCAAGCACACACATATGGGACTGGCATGGTTTGCATGGCATACTGTACATGCCATGTGGTGAAGACATGTGTGGTCTGAACAATACCCTCTCTATCAGTGCTGCCAAACGCTGGCACTAGAATGCCAAAACCTGGACACAGGATGCACTCGAGTCCCTGGCTTTCCAAAAAGGCCTCACTGTGACCATTCAACAGACTGAATCTACTTGCCCAGATTCAATTCTCACCATGTTATTCAGGGTGAAACTGTAGAGACTGAAACCACAACCAGAGAATTTCACCTTTCAGATCAGAAATGTTGTGGATACTACTTTCAGTTGCTTTAGCTTTGTGTTGTTCTTTAGATTGGTTCTCAAATCCCAACCTTACAAGAGAGAAGTGTGAGTATCTGACCTCAAGAAAGTCATACCTGTTTAGAACAACATGAGGTTGAGCAAATAATGACAGTATTTTCAATTTTGAATAAGCAAACCCTTTGCATTGTAATTTTATCAGCCTTGCTCCTACTCAAGGACATTGCTGCATTCATAATTTATTCACATTATGGCAGACTCAAATGATCTTTAAAATTGTCATGACATGGGAAAAAGACCTGCTTTTTTAAAATGTACCATCACAAGTTCAAAAAGAGACAGAATTCATTTGCCTTTTTTTCCTTTTGCATATCATAAAACTTTACCCTTTAAACACTGTCACATTGAAAGTGGCACCCTACTATTTAAAATATATCACGGCAGGAAACAAGTCAATTAACCCAGAGATTCGTTTTGGCAAAATTGGCCACTTATCTGGCAAATTCGTTGCTCTAATCAAACTCTTAGTGGGATATTTTTCGGTATAGTTTATGCTCCCAGGGGCAGATCTTCTAGTAGATATTAGTTCTCAATATTTAGCACGCAATTTATTAAGTTCATCTCAGCAAGAGAAGCGAGTGCTTTGAAAAACTTTAAATGCCGTTTGGTGAACACAAACTGAGAACAAGCACACAGAGTGTGAATCTCACAGTTTTTGTTGAGAACATGTCTGGGTCATATTTCAACAAAATAAGAAATATAAAATATAATTTTAATATTTTATTATAAATCATAAAATGCCATTTTTATTATAAAAATCTTACATTTTAAAAACGAAATTTGAAATCAAAATTATAATATTTATAATATGCAATTACTACCAATATACTAAATAAATAAATGTATATTATTGTTATATATACTTATTATTTTTACTTGCAAATGTTTTTGAGAGATTCACCCCAAAAGCACAAATACACACATACACACATGCACAAAAGCTCTGATATTGCCTGCTGATCAAATAGATGCCCTCAGCAAATATTGCCTTTAGCAAATATTAGTCTGCTGTTTGCCAAGATAAGTTCAGTATTCCCAGCACAGGCTAAATATTTGCTCTTCTCATTAGTTAATTCAATTACACTGCTAATCTTATGAGGGGATTTCAATCCACAAATTGACGGTTGAATCTATAGACAGAAAGAAAGAAGAGCATACGAGGCAGAGAGAGAGAGAGAGAGATCTGGGTATAAAGAGAAAAAGAAGGAAGGGGTGAGAGTGAGAGGTAATAAGCAAAAAGACAGATCTAAAATTAACAGCTAAAAGCTTATTCACCAGGGCCATTTGTGGGTGAGATTAGGGGACAGTGATTGCAGTGGTAATTGGAGTAGAGAGCAATCTACTGCCCCTCTCTGCAGTTCAATTGGAGCCATTCACCATGAATATAAGGCAGAAAATAAACTTTAGTCGATTTCAGTGGCCAAGGGGACAAAATTTGCAGTACATTTAGCTGCTGTTCTGTGCCTGCTATGGGGCACATTCTGCTAAAAAAAAGAAAGAAGCTAGCTGTCTTGCTAATCATGACCAAGAGAGAAGAGCCATCATTTACTTCACTTCCATTGTAAGTGTATAAGTGTCAATACATTAAAAAAAAAAAAAAAAAAGATTCCTTTAAAGATAGGTTTACTTATGCAGATTCTCTGAAACCCATGGCATTGGTAACGTCATGCTTACCTGATAGGAGTTGGGCCAAAAGGTGCTGATGGCCAGTTCAGCTTTCACCCAGCCTTCAGTGACAGGTGCTGAGGCATTCCAGATGGGATTCCCCTGCGGTCCACCATCCACTTTTATGTAGACATTGAGAGTTCCGGGACTCGTCCCATCCCGGCTGGACAAAGAGTAGTGGAAGTCTATGCAGTGGGTGTCATTCTCTTTTAGTGTGGGGAGAAGCAGGTGCGCCTTCTGACCTGATGCACGACCCGAAGCATTCACCATCATGAAGGAACCTAGAAGAGAAAAAATAATGTACAATAACAAACAAACTCCCAGAAACTTAACTTAGAATGAACTGTAAGCAATAGAATAGAATAAAATAGAATAGAATAGAATAGAACCCCCCCACCAAAAAAAGAACTCTTACTGAAAAGGATGTTTTGAATAGAATACAGTAGAGTAGAGTACAGTAGAGCAGAACAGAATAGAAGCAGAGTAGAATAGAACAGAATAGAATATAATAGACACCCCTCACCCAACCCCCAAAAAAGAACTCTTACTGAAAAGGATGTTTTGAATAGAATAGAATAGAATAGGAAAATAACAGAATAGAATAGAATAGAATAGAATAGAATAGAATAGAATAGAATAGAATAGAATAGAATAGAATAGAATATAAAAGAGTAGTAGTAGAGTAGAATAGAGTAGGATAGACACCCCCTGACCAACCCCAAAAAAAGAACTCTGAAAATGATGTTTTGAAGAGTAGACTAGAGAAGAGTATAGTAGAGTAGAATAAAATAGAATAGACACCCCCGTCCCATCCCAAAAAATAATTTTTACTGAAAAGGATGTTTTGAATAAAGTAGACTAGATAAGTGTAGAGTAGAGTAGAACAGTATAGAATAGACACCTTCGCCCCACCCCAAAAAAGAATTCTTACTGAAAAGGATGTTTTCAATAGAGTAGTGTAGAATAGAATAGAATAGAATAGAATAGAATAGAATAGAATAGAATAGAATAGAATAGAATAGAATAGAATAGAACAGAATAGACACCCCCTGGCCAACCCCAAAATAAGAACTTTGAAAAAGATGTTTTGAATAGAACAGAACAGAATAGAATAGAATAGAACTGACACCCCCACCCAACCCCAAACAAGAACTCTTACTGAAAAGGATGTTTTGAATAGAATAGAATAGAATAGAATTGACACCCCCACCCAACCCCAAACAAAAACTCTTACTGAAAAGGATGTTTTGAATAGGGTACTGTAGAGTAGCGTATGGAATAGAGTGCGGTTTGATGTTTTGATGTTCAGTATCTTATACTCTTTTCACACACTGAAGGCTGCACTGTCATTTTACACAACACAATCATGTTCATGGTCTTTTGTGCCTTTGTAAGCAGAATACAGCACATAACTGGGTAACTGCCTGCTATAAAACCATATTGAGACTGTAAGTGCTGAGACACTATTTATGAAATGATTCTGCAGACACCTTTACATCTGTTTTACTCCAATTTTATGGGACAATGTGCTATATTACAGCCGTATGAGTGGTTTTGTACAAGTCTCTACTAACAATGGCACTGCATTAGAAAGAAGAAAGAGTGCAGGGCTTTAGAGCATACAAAAATCATATTTTAATTTTTCTTGAAAAAAAGTGCCAATCATTCATCTTCTTCAGGGAAAAGCATTTAGTTAAGCTAAAGGCCCAAAGGTAGCATTTTTGTATAAATTATAATAATTAAATTCGAGTTCTCACAAAAATCCTCACAAAAGACTTCATGTCGGTTAAAAGGTTTTGGCCTTAACAAAGGTGACAGCCTAGTTATCAATCTAAACTTTGGCTATTCAATAGCATTTTTACAGCAATTATAGTGCTAGCCTGTTCATGACTAGGTGACTCAAAGACCTTAGGAACATTTCAGAAGCTGTGTGCATATGCAGGTCCTTTCGCTAGGGACTATTCTGAGCTATGACGTGCAAAAGTCTACTATACTCAATATACGATGCTCACAAAAATGCTCATTTCATCAGAACACACAGCTACTTCTGAATGCCCGCCAATGCAGAACCAGGCTTTTTGGATCCAGATGGTGTATATACGTCAAGCTATGTGCATATGTTAAGGGCTAGGTTAAAACATCTCCTACGTAGGTCAAAATCAGTCCCAATTTTCCTGACACCTTTCTGCCTGGCTGTGCTAAATCACCATGCATAATTTGCTAGGTGAGCAGAGGAAGCCATTGCCATAACACCCTATTCATCACAAGTATTATCTAAGACATGACCACAAGACCCGGGTGCATCACATCTATCAATCAACACAACCTTGAGCCCTGGGATGAGGCCAATCAATTCCGCACACTGATCCAATCTAGCGAAGGCCCCCTAAACAGCGGGCTGGTAGTGAACTCGCCTGATTGCATTTCATATTCAACCCTCTCGGCCCACGTGCATTTTCCATCAGGTATTCCAAGCAGACATCTATATATTCCCTACCGTTGATGATTGCCAATATATATGTTCGGGCAAAACGAGGCCTTTGAACCGAGAGGCAATTTAGACCGAACCTACAAGCATGCAATCAGCCCTACTACCACGGTCAATACGAGTGTCCTCAATCACACCATCGGCCGCTTCAGTAGATTACACTGTCTTAAGCTGAGCTAATGTGAAATCGGATGTAATGGTTCTATGATAAATAATTCAATATGTTTTATTCTAGGTGGACTGGTGGATGCACAAATCACTCTTGATAAATCAGCTCGTACAAGCATGATAACACTACAAACATGGCTGTGATTGGCACAGTCTTGCGGTGGGACTTTGCATGAGAATTTCAAATGGAAATTAATGTTTACATCACGAAGAATGCAATGTTGCCGCAGCTCTCACAGGAAAACTGATTAAAACATGTAGCCTCTAAATTGCTTCGATGATATTACCTGATTTACATTATTTCCTGGAGTCCCAATGCATTGCAGATGCTCACATTCACTTTATATTTCATTTTTTAATGAGTTCTGGGGTGAATCAAAATATTATTCAAAGTCATTTTGTATATTTTGAGAAATACTTGAGCATGATGTACACCTTGTTATGTGCATTCTCAAAGGGCAACACTATTTGGATGATAATTCTTTTTCCTAGAACTGTGGGCACAGATAAACACAGATCAATGGCGATGAAGATTTCTCTCAATACTTACAGCAGAATGAAAATGGCTTCTGGAGTAAAATGCAGCACTTGGCGATCTCCTTTACTAAAATCGATAGCAATATGAGAGTCTTTCTCAGCTATCAGCAAACGCGCCATCAAAATAGAGTCCTCAGAAGCTTCACGGAATCACAGCTACACTACTGGTGATTTAATGTTGTTGACATCAACTAATAACCAGCACATGGTTTTCGAGGCCAACGACGAGACAGATCCATTACTGTTTTTCTAGGACAGCGCAACAGTCTGTAAAGCATCTTCATAGGGGCCACACACGACAACCCGATAAGGTATCGCTTCAGTGCCGCTTGGTTGACAGCTGTCACCTCTGCATTAATATGAAGAGATGTTATGTGAATTCATTTATGTCTAAACGCCCTTGATTGGAAGATTTATAGGTTTAAACATCTGAGTCGCAGTTTTAGAATGCCGTGCAATTCACATCAATCTTCGAGACGCCTGGCCCTTGTGCGGCAATTTCAACTCATTTTCTCTGAGAGGATTCTTCTGCGCGTGGCTGCAAAATACCGAGAGGACTTGCCGGTGAAAGTCATTATTCCCTCTGAGTATTTCCACCGGGAGCTCTTTGCACTAAATGTCACATTCCCGCCATCATAATATGATCCCCACATGACAAATAGCAAAAACTCTGCAAGTTGTCACTTTAATATGCAATTATGGCAGGTCTTTGTACTTTGGGCCCTCTGCTGCTCGGTCTGATAAAGTCACGACATTCCTCATTTCTGCCTGGCAGTTTTATCCCGGGAACAATAAAGTACTTATTTACCATTGAGCCAGGACGGTAATCTGCAACGTACCATGGAAAAGCTAATACACTGAGAGGAAAAACACAGGCAGGAATAAAAAGGAAGTGAGGAAAGAGCCTCAATAGGTGTGACAGCATATATCGTAGACCATGGATTGTGTTGTGCATCCGCAAAAAAATTCACATAGTAAAAAAAAAAAAAAAAACAAACATTAAAAAATATACATGCATTCAAAAGATTGGGTCAGAAAGATTTTATTTTTTTATTTTATTCAGCAAGGTAGCATACAATTGATCAAAAGTGTCTCACCCTCATGTCATTTTAAATCCATAAGACTTTAATTCATCTTCGGAATGCAAATGAAGAACTTTTTTTATGAAATATTTTTGTCCTTCCATAGTCAGCCTATATTGCAACTTTGACGCTTTAAAAGTTCATAAAGAGATCGTAAAACTAATCCACATGAATTGAGTGGATTAGTCCAAATTTTCTGAAGATACTCAATTGCATTTTATGATGAAAAGATTTAATTTAGGCTTTTTCTCACATATACATGTGTCACATATACTCACATATACTCACCTATTGGGAGTATATGAATGGGAGGGGGAGAATTGCAAAATGCGGGCAAAAAAATCACATGACAGGATTGGCTGATTACACTGTGAATGAGATAATTCCCACCTATCATGTTCACAACTGATCCGCAAATGACCTGAGAGGGTTAAATTGGTGGAAATGGACAGACTAATTACAAAGTAAACAATTCACTCACTCGGACATTACATTTTGAGTCACACCCGAATGAACCTGAATTGACTTATGAAACACAGTGACTTCTCAGCTTGGTAAAAGGGGACTTATTATGCCCCTTTTTACAAGATGTATAAGTCTCTGGTGTCCCCAGAATGTGTCTGGGAAGTTTTAGTTCAAAATACCCTACAGATCATTTATTATAGCATTTTTGAGTGGAAGGATACATGTTTTTTATTGCATGTATCTTTAAATGCAAATGAGCTGCTGCTCCCAACCCCGCTTTCCAGAAGATCACTCACGTGACATTGCAGTTCTACGTTATCATGAAAGTTTATTATCTGCATGCAATTTAAAGCCATATCAGTCTAAACGTCCGATATATGGTTTTCTGAGCGCACACACACTAAGAAAGTTCAGAGAAAACTGGCTGTCAGATGGCTGACTGAAACATTGCAAATAAAATTTCATGATGATGCAAGTTTGAGTAGTGTGCAGTATTTACTTTATAATAAATTACTTAATAAATGTGTAAACATCAGATGCATCTGGAACATTAATTTACATAAAACTAAAAAAAAAAAAAAAACCACACAGTTTGCCTCCTCATATCAGAAGTCCACTATACAGCCCTGTTTCGGAGGAAATGGTGATGCGTCAGCTGCAAACATTTCATTTGGAGCAGCTGCGAATGAGAGAAGATGTGTGCCTGATGCCCTCCCCCCAATGACAGGCTGCAGATGGGCCGACCCATTATAAACGCATACATACTTTTCATAGGGGTCCCAAGAGCACAGTGGATCTGCGCTGTGGCCCATTTGACACATTCAAGCACAGTAAATTCCCCAAATCCCTCCTCAGCTCATCCAGGGTATATATGTGAAAGTCAGTGTAAAAGGAATGGAATGGAATGGATGCTTTTATGGCAGAAAGGCAGGATGGGAGACAGTTGGGTACTTCAGCCAGGCCCCATATGTTTGCTGTCCTGGATGTGTAATGGACCTTCATGATGTGACACTATCCATGTCCTTTCCTCCTCTCCGAAGCCCTCATTATTACTTCTCACACATGCATGCCCATTTTCCATCTCAACCAGAGCAGAAACAGCCTCGCCCTGCTTGTCGCGCCAAATGATACGTGATTGGCGTAGAGTCAACAAGACCCACCGGCTGTATGCCGCAATTCGTCATGGCCCTTTGAAATCACGCCAGCTTTTACTTCCGATTCCCTTTTCCCATGAGCTCTCACGGCTATTTTCATGCAGACAGTGGACAGTGTCGAAAATCCCCTGAGACTGTGATAATCTGATAAGTGGAAAACCAATAATTGAAGTGTCATTATCAGAATGAAGAAGCCACGGTTGGGCACCTTAATGCAAATCAGTGAATCGGCCAATGGCAAATCCAATGAATACAACTTCATCTGTGGTTAAGGATTCCAGCTCACACTTTCTGCTTCACTAGACGTTTGCTGATTGGCTACAGAAGAACTTATGGTGATTATTTAAATCAATTGTAAATGCAATTGTAAATAGGGAGCCCACCAACTGTTATTTAACAGAACACACATGTAATTAATTTTACACAATAAGGATGTGTTTTGAAAACATACAGTGGACCCAAAAAGTATTTGGACACTTAAATGGATAGTTCACCTGAAAAAAAAAAAATTCTGTCATTTACTCCCCCACCTGTATGATTTGCTTTCTTCTGCGGAACACAAAAGAACAACATTGGACCCCACTGACTTTCATCATATGGACAAAAAAAAGGCACTGATACATTTTTTAAAGTATTTTCTTTTGCGCTTTGCAGTCATAAAGGTTTGGAACAACAAGGGGGGAAATAATTAATGACAGAATTGTCATTTTGAGGTGAACCATCCATTTAAGCCATATTTACGTCATTGCATTATAAAACAAAATATCAAACTAAGTGGCATCTACCAAAAACAAATCTGCATGATTTTCTCAGAACTTTTTAAATGCCATTTAGTTTTAATAACTGGCGATGAGCAGTGATTTTTAGTAAATATATGCAATCACAAGCCCTTTCTTTATAATAAATGTCACTTGGTTTTTGCAATAATGCAAGGATATTCATCCATTTTTGTCTTTTCTGGATACGTTTTTGTGGACACTGTGCATGCATATTTCAAGAATGCTGGTCCAATCTGTTGTTTATTTTGGCATTCTTTTGAATGTTGCTTTTTGAAACTGGGCATCTTGGCATTTGAATTACTATACGGTTATTTGAAATGCTGAAATCTGCATTTCAGGATGGAAAAGAAAAAGGATTCATCTGTTTCTTATTCTACTACTTTTATGTGTTCATTTTGGAACAAAGGATGGCCTTTTTTATCAGTTCCTAGTCTCAATCTCTATCAAACTAAGTGGCATCTACCAAAAAATGATTCACGATTTTCTCAGAACTTTTTAAATGCCATTTAATTTTAATAACTGATGATAAGCAGTGATTTTTTTGTAAAAATATGAAATCACCATGGGCGTACGGGACACCCCTGAAGCCCCTGCGGTGCGTGGGGGCCCCCACCCTATGATGGGCCCCGTCGCAGATTCACCCATCTATGTAGCCTTTGCTTTTTTTTAGAACTGAACTAAGTTGACTAAAGATGAAAATAAAGCATCCAACTGAAGCCCAAAAATGCAAGCAGAAGATCATAGAAAATTACCACAAAAGGGGGAAAAATTCACTGTTGTTTCCATTATAGCCAAGACAACAGCAAGCTTTGATGCACTGTGTTACTGTTAGCAGACATGTGCCGAGACAAATAAATATGTTTGGTCTTTGATTATACATTATTTATGTTATTTATATTATTATTATTATTATTATTATTATTATATATTGCCAAAACTTACCCCATTGCCAGCTCTGCTAATGGTCAGCAACAGGAATGTCTGAAGTTCTTTTCCAAATGTAGCCTAGCCAATAAGTCTAGAGTTATTTCTTTATTCTTTTACACTTTTTACATGCATGAATTTAGTTTAGGCCTATATCATTTGATGCACTGAAAATTTGTGGCCGAAACAGCAATTTACGCGCTTGTCTAGAAGGGAACATTATATAGCCTAAATTTGTGTCTAGAATTTAGACCAGCTAAAAGTTAGACCAAAAATATATATAATAAATATAAAAAAAATAATATAATACTATAAAAAAAAAATAAATAAAAACAAATTAGGTAATGAAGAAATTTAATAAAAACAGAAAGACGTCTATTGCTTCAGCCTTATTCAAACGCCGCGGAAACATGGGTTCGTTTGTTACGCACTTCAATTCATTCCACTCCATACCCGACGTTCTTGGTTTTCTTCCTATTTATTAAATATAGGCAATTGGTTGATGAAACATTGATTGAAATTAAGATACAATTTCTACAAAACAAAATTCACTTTAAAGAAAGACTTACTATAAAACAAAACTTCATGAAGTGGTCAAACTCATGTGTGTCCCGACATTGCGCATCCGTCATGCTATTCCCTTTTCATAATCAACATTGGTGACATTTAAAAAAAATAAATAAATAATATTAGGCTATAGCCCAATATTTAAATATAAATATGAAACTAAATTGGCTACATTTTTGTCCCTCTAGCCGACGAATGCGCCGGCGCGTTCTGATGGATTTTTCCCTCATGACAGCTGAAACAACTTAAAATAGGCCTTCTGTCATTTTTGGCAATAGCCTACAGATTAGTGCAAGACTACAGATGGTCTACTTTTATTTGTGCACACTCACAATAACAACAAAACCTTGTACTTTTGTCAAATAAAATAAATAAAAAAGGGTGCGCTTTCTCTGCGAGAATCTTTCTGAAACGTCTCAAATTAACTTAAACTCAACGAATAATTGTACCTAAAAGAAAGAAACATCTCCATTCGGTAAGAAATTCATAGGTCTGTGTTAAATAAGAGGCGATCTATCCGCTGGAATGTGTTGTTTCTGAAATCATGGCGAGTGCTCGCTGCGGCTGTCATCAGTTCTCATGGTGCTCGTGCACATGCGCAGTCTTCACACAGACCTTATGGTAAAAGCACAAAACAAAATGCACATAACGTTTCCTTGCTCTTGATGTACAATCACTGATGAACACCATTGTTTTAATGAGTAAATTAGCCTAAATATTTATTCCTGCCGGTATTTTAGACTGCGATATCAAAATCACTAAACATTATATAGCATATAATATTATTCAATAATAACATCAAATGATAATTCACCACATGATTCACTGTTAAATCAGTTTTTGTAAATTGTGGGGGAGATGGACTCATGACATCACTGCTTGTGGGAGGGGCCCCATCTCATTCTTCGTGGGGAGGCCTCACAGACATCACATAAACTATGAACATGTTCCAATAGTTTTTGAGAAACTACAAAGGTCCAAGTACTCTTTTTTAATTTAATTTTTACTTTCTGTAAAACTGACCCTAAGTGGCTTTTCTTTATAAAAAAAAAATGTCACTTGGTTTGTGTAATAATGATTTTTATACATTTAGTCTTTCCAGATACTTTTTGTGGCAGCAGATTTCAAGAATGCTGGTCCAATTTGTTATGCTTATTTTGGCATTCTTTTGAATGTTGCTTTTCTTGGCATTTGAATTACTATGTGGCTATTTGAAAAGGATTCTTCTGCTTCTTATTCTACTACTTTTGTGTGTTCATTTTGGAACAAAGGATGGCCTTTTATCAGTTCCTAGTCTCCCTCAGTGGCCAAGTAGTTGAATTAGACTCAGGTTGCCTCAAATTGATCGTAGTCTGGCTATTTATTATTAGCATCTAAAAGGAAAGGACTGAGAAGATCCAAAGGTGGTCAAATTGCCTGGTGAGATCATAGCTAGCCTAACAAGGGAGAGGAAGAAGAAATACAAGAGGTAGGAAGATAAAGGGAGATGCAAAAAATCCAATAATGTCTAAAAACACATTCTAAATAGATACACATCTCCATGTCTGGAAAAGCTTCATATTTGCTGCGAAATGGTCCGGAATAATGAATCTCAGTTGACAGACAGCAGATATGTGCATGAATGTGGAACTATCGAAAACAAAAAAGGAACTGTCTAAATTGGTGCAATTGTGACAGTATTTTCAGAAGCAGAGAAAGACAATTTCAACTCAAGCTCCATTTATACTCAAGTAACAAGTAAATTTAGCTGTAGGTGAATGGATTTTTTTCTAATTACGAGTTGTTTTGGGACAGAGAACATGCTTGCTCCAAATTTACAGTAGCCCTGGCCCTCCTATTGCCGGCC
Source organism: Chanodichthys erythropterus (assembly GCF_024489055.1). Taxonomy (NCBI): domain Eukaryota; kingdom Metazoa; phylum Chordata; class Actinopteri; order Cypriniformes; family Xenocyprididae; genus Chanodichthys; species Chanodichthys erythropterus. The sequence continues at coordinate 32,612,237 of NC_090241.1, forward strand.
CACGTCCAGGTTCATGACATGAACAGGTGGCCGAGAAGAGGGGCACAACAGCGGCGCCCTGCTGGCAGTGTGCAACGAGGCGAACTTGATGCTTATTGAACCTTGTCACACCGCCATATATCCAGTATCACTTCTATTTTGCACTGAGACTGGTCTTTCCCGTGCATAGACCAGGTGTCCATGAGTTCCAGGAATGGTACAAAAGGAGAGCATAGTTAGGGGTGGATGATAACCTGGACGAAAAGATAAACTTCTAGAAATTGTGAACTTCCAAATAAAGATTCTATAACAGTTGAGCAAAAAAAAAAAAAAAAAAAAAAAAACACCATTACAGTAGTATTAAGGTTCATCCTATCTTAGATACTGCTCCTAATGCTACAAAGCTGCTTTCGTACTAGCACCTACTTAATAGTGTGAATTAAGTGAATTACTCTTATAAAATAATTAGTACTGTCAATCGAATAAAAATAAATAAATAAATAATCACACATTTTTCTGGAATTATTCACACCTAACATTATAGTTTTTAATATATTCTTATATCAAAATAATTTCACAATTAATCTCCAAATTAATGTAGAAAAAAAACAAAGAAAGTATATTTTAAATATCTGATCTAACAGATAGGAAATATACAGAAAATTGAATAAAGGTTTATTAGACTGCTGTCACTTTAAGACAAGAAGTACATGACGCGGATCTGATATGCATCCAATGTCACCACAACTCTTTATGGTCATTTAAGACTTTATTTAACTCGTTTAAGACTATGCTTATGAGGATACTCCACAAAGCGGGCATTTTGGCATAATTTTGTTTGTTTTTTTCCGTTCAAGTGCGAAAGAGAACTCAGTGCGGCCAGCATGCTATCTGAAGCGGCTTTCTGTGCGCAAAAAGAATAAACAAGAATTTTTCCACTGCAATGTATACTGACCGTTCAATAAATTAAATAAAAAAATTGGGGAAAAGAAAGAAAAGCTGACTTCAGTCAGTGAGTCACATTTGTTTATAAAGCACATTTGAAAAAAAGTGAAAAAGAAGTGTATAGTGCAATGTATACTGTCATCAACCAAAATTGTGATATGTTTGCTTATATCATCCACCACTTATCATTGCTCTGCACATCTTGACACCTACAGAGATTTGTCTTGCCAGTTTGGTAGAGATATCTTGGCTTCTGTTAACTGTTATGGTGGGCAGAAGTCCGTAGCTGCTTAAGTAGTCCCTGTTACTGCTCCCTTGAGAGCAATTGGACACTCTCGCCTATGCTGCTGCTATAAAATATTTCCAGCTGAACTCTTCAACCTCACAGAGGGAAGTGTAGTCCTGGGCCCATGAGAGTGAGCCACGAGCGATTTTGTCAGCTGGTTATTTGAAGTTGTCCGTATGCTTTCACACAGGGACGGCCACTGAAAGCCAAGCTGAGGCACTCAAATCCCAGTGACAGACAAGACGTTCACGGATAACAATCAGGATGGATCCACCGTGGGTGAAAATGAAAACAGAAGCTGCACTCATAAAGTTGGAAATTAGATGTGCCCGATGTCCACAGGGTTTTCCTGAGGAACGTTATGAAGGGTGTCGGAGCAGCTGGGGGAAGATCAGTGCAATGTCTGGATAAGGAAATGGTCATTTTCCTTCTGTCTTTTAAGGAAAATTCTAGGTCATTTACATCTTAATACTGTCTATAACAGTATTCCGTGGCCTGCTACTGATCAGTCAGTTTGACAAATCAGAAACAAATGGAAAACATGTTTACAGAAACACATACAATGGTTGTCAGAGTTGGAAAGGCGAGTCTGCGACTTGGACTCGAGTTGCACTTAAAAAAAAAACACTTGAGACTTGACTTGGACTCTTGGACAACTGACTCAAGACTTGACTTGAACTGAACTGAATTGAAGACAGAAACCCAAGTCATTTTGGTATGGCATTCCTGATTACATTCTCTTTTTACTACCCCACATGACAGCATAAAATACCACATTTTATTTTTCATTCCACATTCATTCATTCTCTACAGTATCAATATGTGCTTCAGCAGCAAATATTACAACAATTCATCTCTAAACACAACAAAACAATATTATACACGTGACACAACTGAAGTCACGCATGTTCATCACTGGCCTGTAATGGATGGAGATTTCCATACTCATTTTATGACCATGTCTGATTCATTTCCACGTATCAGTTTGTTGATTCGGGATGCGTTATTGTGTTATGTATGATAGATTTAAAGTAACTATTACTAAAAATAAACAAAAACTTGAAACTTGACTTGGACCCCAAAGATTTGAGACTTGAAAAGAAAACTTAAAGTAGGATGACCATGCACTATTTCGAATTAAAAGCCTTTATTATCAGATGGCTATATACAACAAAATTTAAAAACTCTCCAACACGTTTCAGCCCATGCCTCCCTCAGGGAGAGCAACACAACAAACTCAGCAACAGGTGAAAGCAGTATCATTCATTAAGACATCTGATTACTTAACAATTGTCATGTGACCAACACTTCTTTACAGCTTTTAACATCCACCAATACTATTTATGTCCAAACTCAAAAAATCATCACTTCACATATCAATTACGTCTAAAGCGTAACTTACGTGACGCCATGACTAATTATGCTATGTCACGATCTACTACGCTACGTCCTATGTTATAGGTCACGTAAGTTATGCTTTTGACGTAAATACAATCCGTATGGCCGTTTGGCTGGAAGCTGGATATTTTACTTTATAACTTGTTATATATGGATATTTATCTTACACAAATGCATCGCTTCACTTCAGAAGGCCTTTATTAACCCCTCAGAGCCGTGTGGAGTATGTTTATGATGGATGGATGCACTTTCTTGAGCTTCATACTCATGAACCTCGTTTACTGCCATTATAACGCTTGGAAGCGTCAGGGTTTTTATTAATATAACTCCGACTGTATTCATTTGAAAGAAGAAAGTCATATACACCTAGGATGGCTTGAGGGCGAGTTAAGCTTGGGGTAATTTTCATTTTAAAGTGAACTAATTCTTTAAGAATTTATTAAATGAAAAACATTACATTTGAAAATAAATCGAAAATGCTTTAAATCATTTTTAAGACTTAAATTGAATTAAGTTAAATACATTTTTTTAATACATTTTCTTAAATTAAATTAAACATCCAAGAATATTTTTTTTTAATATACATATCCTGAAAGGTGCAAAGATAGTACATCTGTTACAGAGCTAGACAAGCCAACAAAGCTGTAGGGCATAAAGTATACATAAGTATAAATAAAAGCCAAAAATAAAGGGTAAGAAAGATTCTCTTGCCTAGATGGTGGCATCAAGATTACTTAGTAGAGTGTATTAGTCAGTGAAAGGGAAGTGCACTTGGCAGGTATCAGGGTGTATGGCACAGGGGATAATGACCTACAACTGGAACATCGCCCAGTGCTCTGTTCTGCTTCAGTGGTGGCATGGAGAGCATCACGAGCCTGGAGTTTACAGCACTTCAGGACACACACACACACACACACACACACACACACACACAGTCATGATACAATGGTTCAACTGGAACCTTTCACTTTGTTGGACACGCTGCATCATGCAACTGACAAGGGCTAAAAACACAGTGTGTAGTGATATCGATCCAGACATGCCTGCACACACACACACACACACACACTTTTTTAGTAGCCTCTGTGCGCACATACACGTGTGTGTCCTTTATTAGTGTCAACGGATACACTCGGTGGTGTAAACACCAACAAAGTGCTAACCTTTTGCTGGTTGTTGTGTGTTGGATGTACCCGAGATCATCTACTAATGATGAGGTCACAGACACCAACACAATAAAAACTTCAGCTGAGAAACTATGGTACTGACAACTAAACTGAAAACAACATTTTATTGCTCAGAGGTTGTTGTTAGACATTTCAAGATACGTTTCAACATTTTCTCAGGTGTTTATTTTGATACAACAAGAATTTGATGAGAAATGTTTGAGTTCATATTGAGATTTCTGATTTCTTAAAAGGGACCTATAATGCCCCTTTTACAAGATGAAATATAAGTCTCTGGTGTCCCCAGAATGTGTCTGTGAAGTTTCAGCTCAAAATACCCCACAGATCATTTATGATAGCTTGTGAAATTTGCCTCTATTTGGATGTGAGCAACAATATGCCATTTTTGTGTGTGTCCCTTTAAATGCGAATGAGCTGCTGCTCCTGGGCCCCTTACCAGAAGAGGGCGGAGCTTTAACATTCAAGTCAAGTCAAGTCACCTTTATTTATATAGCGCTTTTTACAATGCAGATTGTGTCAAAGCAGCTTTACATTGATAATTGGTATATAATTTTTCCTTTTAAAGAATAGTGTCAATGCAGGCAGATCAAAAGCACTGTTGAATAAATGTCAAGGATACTGTTGAATATCAAATGTCAAGTCAAATTAAATTAAATTAGGGCTGCACGATTAATCGTATTTTATCACGATAACAATATCTGCTTCTCTCGATTGATTTTAAATAATCGTCACGATATTGGCCCGCTCTATGAAAATGAACATCATTTGGAAATATTGGAAGTAATATTAGGAATTTCGCTGTTTTATCTTTTGAAGTTCCTAAAGGTTTTACCAGTTTTCATAATGTTGATCAGCTAGAAATGTTTTTTCTTTGCTTTACGAATTTGCCGGGCAATTTGAATCTGGTTTGTCTTATTGCAAACAAACTGTGTTGCTTTAAAATCTAATGTGAATACATATTACAAAGCGCTCACCAAAACCATGTTTTGTATTGATTTACCAACTAATGAAGTTATCATAGTTGGTTAAATTTAAGTCTTTGTGCCACCTACAGGCCTTTTGGGTGAAGTGTAGGTTGGTAAAGAACTTGCAAAATAGCCATAGTTTCATTACTCTTTTGATAGAATAAACATCAGCTCAACAACAACAAAGCTGGACAATCTCATGCAGCCAAAATGACAATTGTCAGTAACAATGTTCAGCCTTACATTGTTCAAACCAGATTCTGATACTGATGGAGAGACTCAGGAAGAAGTTACAACTTTTAAAATGAAACTGGACATTTCTGAATGGTTAATGGATAAATTTATGTAGTTGCTGTAGAGTTGATTCAACTCATCGACTAGCATGTGTCGTCATGTTAATCTTTTTGTGCAAATCCAGCATTGAATTGACCCTCGTTTGTGAAGCAGTCTGACGTAAAATGACGGCATGGCAACAACACTCTACTACAACAACTCTTCCTCTTCTCTAAAGCAGCCCAACATGGCCTCACCCCCTTTGTTGCATGTTCCTGGAGCAGGGTTTATGTAAATGTTGGGGTTTGTGATGTCACCAACCCAGGAAGAAGCTTGTTGTAGTCCCTAACAGCCATTTATTGTAGTCCTTAAAAAGAGATTTCTGAAAATATCTGTCTTTGCATTGAACTTTGAGCATCGTAACTTTGCCGATGTTGTTTATGCAAGTTTAAACAGCAACATTACACACTAACTAAAGAATTTCATATCTTAGTAGAATTTTTGTACAATCTGAGACGTTGAGAAACATGAAACATCTGAGAATCCTTCCATTGAAAATCACTCCATCTAATCTTACTGCTGTCAAAGAGAAACAACTGAGATAGTAAAGAGGTCTCATTTGAGATTCTTCTTTCTAACATTGGTACTGAAGAGAAAAAGAAAAATATGAGCTTTTACAACAAAAAAAAAAAAAAAAAAAAAACATCTCTTTTGCATTTCACTAAATTTAGACATCAAAAAAATAATTGAACTGAAAGAGATTGAGGCAGAAGCAAAGTTTTGGTTATCTGCCATCACATTAGCTAATTTTAGATTGTGACAGAACAAATAGGACAAAAGGAAAAAAGGAGGCAGGCCTTTCATACCAGAGGCTATCTATCATTAAAAACCCTACTGGGTATAAAAATATCCCTGAGCAACAAAACTGTCATTGGTCCTGTAGGCTTGTCATTTATCAAACTCTGGCCAATTGTTGTGAGGCCAGGAGGGAAAATGGGAATTCTGGGAGACATTTATCCTGTTTTGGGGCAGGATGCTGTTTTTGTCTCTCTCTCTTCTTCTTCCTCTGGTTTGATGTTAGTGATTTCTCTTCACAGGTATCTAGAGTGAGAAGCAGAAACCCAAGGGAAAATATGACACCAGCAGAATGTACGCTATCCTATCTTTCAACAGCATTGCATTTTCTAGCTTGTGAAAAGAACAATAGTAGAGGTCAAAGGCAATTAAAGGAGCGTTACATTTAAAAAATGAACGTGTTACATTATTACGTTACTCCTAAAAAAGGTACTGTAACTAAGTAGCGTGCATGCAACGCCAGCATATCAAGCCACTTAGCTTTTGTAATGGGAACAATCTAGTTTTGTCACATTGTCGACTATAACTTACAGGGCTGATATGGTGTTAAATGCCTATGACTACTTTATGAAAAAGAGAGACTGCATTTATCAGTGAGTACATTTACAATTACAAAGATTTACAAAGGTAATTGCGACTTTTTATTTTACAATTCTGAGTCACAATTGCATGATATAAAGTCAGAATTACATTATATATTCAGAATTGTGTTATAAAGAACGAGTTTTTATCATGCAATTCTGATTTTATAACTTGCAATGTTGACTGTATATCACGCAATTCTGACTTTATAACTCACAATTGTGAGTTTATATCTCACAATTCTGAGAGAAAAAGTCATAACTGTGAGATATAAGCTCACAATTGCAAGAAAAAAAGTCACAATTACCATTTTTATTTTTTATTTCATGGCGGAAACAAGCTTCCAAAGTTTATAACATTGTATATTTTTATTACATAGTTTATAATATTGTTTATAACATAATAATAATAATAATAATAATAATTTAAAAAAAAAAAATTCTTGAGCAGCAAATCAGCATATTAGAATGATTTCTGAAGGATCATGTGACACTGAAAACTTGAGTAATTCAGGTTTGCCATCACAGGAATACATTTTTAAAATATATTTAAACAAAAAACTGTTATTTTAAATTCTAATAATGTTTCACACTATTATTGTTTTTAATATTTTTTTGATCAAATTGCTCTAGATTATACTTGGAATGTGGCTCTTGGCTCTAGTGATAAATTGCTTCTGATGTTCCTCTTTTGTAAGTCGCTTTGGATAAGAGTGTCTGGCGAATGACAAAATGTAAATGTTTTATGTGTGTACGGTGGATACCAGAAGCCTGATCTGAAGGTACAGTTCCTTCTAAAATCCATCCTGCTCCTGCCATTTTACGTCAAATCTCAAATCTCGAGACTTGATGCAAAATTTTCGCCATCATATAATTTAAAGAGCTTTCAGGGCTCAATCCAAGTGTCTACACTACAGAACAGAAGATAAAACAGTGGACAACTGTCCAAAGGTAATATTTAGTGTGCATTAGCCTGTCCAGATGATTTCCATCAAACGTGCATGGCGGCACACAGATTCACTGTTATTTATATATAAAACAACAAATATTACAAATTGAAGTCTAATATAACACAGGCAAGACAGCATGCTATGTATAGTTAACACTGGGCCTTGTGCACTAATCCATAAGTGATCAAATCATGACCATAATTAGCTAATGGCTCCAGCAGGCATCTCTCATGAAGAATGCATGTAACCACAACTCTAACAATATTCTGGCAGGGAGCTTGGAGGAACAGAGAGCGAGAGAAGGTGCAAGATACTCTCACACATTGAGATAAATCACCTGTCTGCCTTAAACAAATGCACAAGCATAATAAATATCAATATTGCAGATTTATGTTCTTCAGACATAATTAGATCTCGAACAGTGATGTAATTCTCAGCAAACACACATTATTTTGTTCTTTACTGACTCTTGAGAATGAGAACACTTTCATTTTACATATATTTCAATACAAATATAATTGCTGATTCAATTTAGGAGGAAAGTGTTCTGAATACAATTGTAATCTCAACAACAAACATCTTGATGTGTTCAGAGGTACATGACAGCTTGTTAAAAGAGAGAGTGTTGTTATTCTCCTTTTCATTCATTTAAATTAATCTGGAATAAAATAAAATTTAAATATTCAATGAAAACTTAAACATAATGAAAACATAAAACTTAAAAAACTCAAATGATAATAAGAAATGTTTCCTTGGCAACTATCTGAAATACAATTTGTTGAAGTACTAAAACTAGCACTAAAATAAAGATAAATTAAAGGTATATAGCAATATTAAAAAAACAAACTAATAAAATAACCTGAAAATACAGAAAATAACATTGCCAAGAGATTAAATCAGGTTTAAAATCAGCATTAAAGGTCATTCACAACCTAAAAGTTAAATAAAATATTCAACAAGAAAAAAAGCCAGTGTTTCATACCAGGGATGCATTGAGACTTTCTGAAGGGTTAACTATTGATTTCCTCGTTTAAAAGCCTTTTCAAAAGTGCACGCTAAGTCCTTTACTACATATGTTTATAGTTGAATAACAGTTTTACTGACCTTTCACTGCATGAATTAACAGAAGTAAAATGGATTGTGAATGAAGTTTCATGTTGACATGATTTCCAGAGTACTCCAACTTAAACTCAATGCAATAAAGACCACGGGCAAAAAAAATAAATAAAATAAAATAAAAATAAATAAATAAATAAATACATTTCTCGCTCTTATCAAAATTTTTGTCTCTCAGGTTGTCCAGACACACTTTCAACACTTTGAGATTTGAGGATTGGGCTGACAGGAGAAGATGCAAAAACAGCCAGCCCTAAGCGAAAAGGTGTGGTGGTATTATTATTATTATTATTATTATTATTATTATTATTTTAACTCCTCCACATCCCCTGGATTTGACATGGTGAAGAAGTAATAAGCACTCATACTCTCTGTCTCTCTCAATCATTATAACCATCAGAGCAGGAATGAGAAAGAGGAAATAGAAAAGAGAGGAATTCAGTCGTAAAAAAGTAGGTCAAATGATACTTTATCTCTGATAGAGGTGAGGAAAGAGAATGGAAGTGATACAGAAGTACGGACAGACCACGTGCGGCTCTGCAGGAAGTCTTGAGGACCAATGAAAAGGCTTCTTGAAGTAGATGCACTGCACTTATTTCCTTTGAATAACCCGTGAGGGCCTCCATTTACTAAAATCAAAGGAAACAGAATATAACAGCTGTATCTAGCCCAGCTTTTCTTGTGCATGACCAAAACTCTATTGCAGAGGATTTAATAAAATCACAATTTGAAGCAGCTGGAATTTGTTAATGACAGCACCTTTTGAACAACATCCCTGTTTTGGTTATAATTACCTCTTCTCCAACTGTTGTAGACTTCTTTCAGCCCTGTTTTACTGGTTTGAATGTCAAATGTTTTGTGTGGATATATATATGTAAAATCAAAATAACAGTAACAATATATATATATATATATATATATATATATATATATATATATATATATATATATATATATATATATATATATATATATATATATATATATATATACATACAGGGTGCAATTTGTAGGGGGGGACGGGGGGGTTTCCCCCATTCTGGTCTATGTATCCCTGCAAGTAAAACGCTGTGTTTATATAGAACTGTCTCTTTACGACCACAACAAACAGACACTTTCAGATGCGCATTCCAACTTCACCTCAGCGTCAGGCGCAAGTCAAACGAGCGCAGAAAAGGTGCAGGTGACGACGAGGGAGCTTCAGTTGAACAACTGCAGTCAGATGAGAGGCAAAACTCAGAAAAATTAACACGACTGTCCAATCAGCCGTTATACTGTGCTCGTGGCGCGCACTCAAGAATTGCATGCGCAAATGTGCCGGCGCGCGCTGCATAATTACTTTATTATATAAAGCGCAAAAGAAACTATGAACAATGATCGCCGTTGTTCTGTTGTAAGTTAAGTCATGCAATTACCAAACATGTGATTAAAGCTGCCTCAAAACTGTGCATGCATATATTTGCTGACATGGTTTTAAATGGTTGTATTCCAATTTGGTTGTTATCCAATTTGTTGGCCTTAAAACGTCTTAAAAATGCACATATGTACACCAGGGAAATCTAAATGTTCTTGGGGGAGCATGCCCCCGTATCCCCTAAACTACATTTTCTGACCTTGGTAATTATGAAACGGCCCAGCTTATATTCTATCTAATGAAATCTGAGGTAAACGTGCATTTCTCCAAATGTGGGCACTTTTGGACTAAAAGTTTGTATGTGTATGCACTGTGATCATAAATAAATGGGACCAAACACGATTGAATGTAAAAGGTTTGTCTCTCGTTATTCTATTAATAACTACCGATTGATTTTGCATTTCTATCAGAAATTATTATTGTAGTGGTTCAAATATCTAAGCTATCTAATACGTCAAATCTCAAGGTTAAATCAGATTTTTTTTTTGTAAAAATGTTTCTGTAACAGCTGGCAAAAATAGTATATAGCTCCACTGTGGTTTTTAAGAAATTTTCAAAAAAAAAAAAAAAAAACTTTTCAAAACATCCCCCCCTCTGTTTTTTTTTTCCACAAATCGCACCTTATATATATATATATATATATATATATATATATATATATATATATATATATATATATATATATATATATATATATATATATATATATATATGCTCATTTAATATCAGAGGAAGCTTTAACTGAGACATATGGAATGAGTAATTTTCTGCAAAATATCAAAGATGACATCTCAGTCTTTCCCCAAAAGCTGTAAGCCTCCCAAATGCAGGCTTTCTCTCTGAAATGAAAATGATTCAAAGCACACTGAGGCAGTTGACCTTCCACTAACACAATACAAAAAATGTGGGAAAGAGAGAGAGGGAGAGAGATAGAGAGAGGTATGAAATAAGTGTGTGGGATGGGAGCAGATGCATAATTGTCCCCAAGGTAGAAGCAAAAGTGAAATCTGTTGTTGGTTTGGCAAAAGAAAAGGTCAGTGCTTTCGGAGGGCCTATTCAATATCGCACATACGCCCAGCCTGGTGGTTTTGGACGGCCACTCTTGAATCAAGCTTTTAGATGAGCCTTCATTGTTCCCTGAGGGTTGGAGAGAAATGCTGCATCAACAAAGGCCACGCCAGGGTCTGATTGCAAGGAGGACAAAGAGAGCATTCAGCTGGAGCCACCATATTATATCTGCTGATAAGCAACAGTTACAGTCTAAACACACACATGTGCATGAACACACAGAGAAGAAGATAACGGGCTAACAAAACTGTAAAGCAGGACAAAGACATAAGATAAATGACTTGTAGCAAGCCCTATAGAATGAGGTTTGTGTTGTGATATAGGATGCTGCTATTGGGCTTGAACAGAGATCAAGAACAGAGATCTAAGGGCAAAATAAATGCTCCTTTCTGCTGGAAACACAAGTTCTGTGCTTTGTACTCCCATAATGAAGTTGTAATACTATCAGCAAAAATTTCTAAAAGGAGTATTGAGAAAAAGACCGGATGGTATCTTTTTCTGGCAAAGCATCTGCCGAGTTTGACTGTTTGGTTTGGCCCTCCTAGCTTTCTACAAGCCCAACTACACTCACACATGCAATATACACATAATAGGTACTTAAAAGCCTTGTGGTCATTCTATAATGAATAGTCATTAAGCATTACGTTACATGAGGCAGCAAGCGAGACATAACAACAGGTGCAAAACAGGAACAGCCTAATGCGCATAGCAAACATTAAGTATACCTGATGAGATGAGGTTGCTCTGAATCCCTGAATAGATGACCACACATCAAATGAATTCCATATCAATGCACCAATTTAGCTAAGCCGCCTACATTCATGCTGATAAATTATAATACTTAGAATAATTTTTTTTTATATTTTTTAGAATGTTTTTAAGATGTTCATACATTGATATTGAAAAAGTTGTGCACTTTTTACATTCACAAACAGCTATATTAACACTGCATGAAAGGAAATAATATTTTTTTTTTTTTTTTTTTTTTTTTTTTTTGCATTTCAGTAATGAGAACTTGGGTGGGAATTATGCTTAATATTGCCATGAAAATTTATTTGATTTATGGGATGAGATATATGACCCAGACATGTTCTTTAGATTTTAGAACTGTACACATCATATCAGGGATGCAAATCAAATTGGTGACCTACTTATTATGGCCTAAATCTCAGTCTAAGCAAGGTACAAGGTGGGAAATAAGATCAATAATGACATGCAAATAATGTCAATGTAATTTAAATGGTTCTTAAAATTGTGAAATCTGACCTCTTAATTCTTCATTTTAATTTTTGGGTTGATATATGTCCCGAACATGATCTTGAGAAGTTCTGTGAGTTTACCAGTACACATAATATCCGGTGATCCAACGATATCAAATTTATGATCTACTTTAGGTACTGTGGCCTAAATCCCTGCAATTGTTGTCTTGTTGGGTCTGAAAACCACCAGACAAATGGCAAAGTCACTAACTAACACTTCCTAAATACAGCCTTTACCACAAACTGGACCCAAACTTTCTTGGCGAGAGACTGAGGTAACGTCACTTTAGCTCCAGGATCAGTATAGATCTACTGGGTTCAACTGTTCCAAGTCGAAGCTCTCTTGCGGTATTTAATTTCAGCTGTAAAGTGGCCCTCTCATCGCCCGGAGCTCTGCTGTCTGCTTCACAATCTGTGGAAAGAGACAGTAGAACATTTCTGCTCTCTCTCATTCTCTCTCGTTTTTATTCCCGCTCTCATTAAGCATGCCTTGCAGTGCCTCATATGTCACCCTGCATTTATTAAGTCACCATCAAATTAATTATGCCCTTCTCTCTGCCAGCCCAATGTAATCTTTCTGGTCACATTATTTCAGATTAAACTATTCCAGTGAAGAAATGGCTCCCATGAATGAAATTTGGTGGAACATAAGGTGCATTGTCTCATAAAATCATATCAAACAGATGTAATGTGAAGAGAGTTAACTGATTTGGTGAGGACAATTTGCTGAATTGAGATAGCATGCTTATGAACAAGAGGCAAAAAAAAAATAAAAAATCCAAACAGATGTTCAAAAGAGAAATTTTAAAGGGACAGTTAACCCCAAGGAACTGAAAACACTTTAATATTTTACTCAATCACAGTGCTATATTTCTGAAAGTGAGAAAGAGCATTTGGCAAAAGTAACACAAAAATATACTACTATATGACATTCCACAAAAATGAATAGTTTAACACAATTAGTTACTTTTTAATAGTAATTCAGTAATGTAATGTGCTAGTTAACACAACACAGTATTTTGTACAGAAAACCCGAAACTGTCAACAGCAGTTGTGTGATTCATCGCCCATGTTTGCAATACTCTAAATTAGCAAGCCACTTTATTCGCTTAATTACAATGCAGAATATTTTCCTTTGATTATTTAAAAACAAAACTAATACAACAAATAATGAGCAACAATTCCCAATCTCTGTGATTAATTCTAGTTTGCATCATCTTGATAAGCGTTAACGATGTATATAGCAATTTTAATATCTTGGTTAACAAATGCACAAGCAAACCATTTAAAACTGACGCAACTAATGTTAGTCCAACAGGGGAACAGATTTATAGGCCTGTCTGCTCTGTCAAAGGATTTGCATTCAGTTCTTTCTGCAAACCTGATCAGTTAAATAGGTGAGTGAGCTCTTTTATGTCAAAAGATAAAGGCAAACCCGATTCCTCATAATGCTTTAATGATTAAAATTTGGATATTATTTAATTTCATTTTGATTTCATAAATTGACCTGTTCACCCTTCTGTTTTTTGAAGCTTGGGAGCCTAAATCCACTTTGCATTAGAATCTGTGTGACTGAAAGACCATTGCAATCTGTGTGTCTAAAAGTTTGTGTGTCTATATGTGTGTCTCTGTGCTATTGAATTTGACAGACATGCATACTTGAAGGCCCTGTGATCGCCTGTCAGAAACACAGAGTGTCTCTACGCTCGTACAGCACCTCATAAAGTGAAATGCTTCATCTTTCCGTCCTCCCTTTATCCCTCATTTTTCATTGTCCCTATATCGTTCACAATCTCCTCTCCTCTATGTAGTAATCTTTTTATCTCTGTGCTTGGATAATACAATTTTCTGATCATTTGTTGGGATGAAGAGTTTCTGTTATCCATCACTTGCAACGAAGGCCAGAAGTTTGTTGTCTGGTGACGACCTTGAGCGGTGTGTGGTTGTGTGGTCGCCTTTTCCACATAGAGGAAACAGAGATGGGTAACCATAAGTCAATGCCATTGTTCGACCACCAGAGCATTTAAAAGCCATTGTTGTCAGGAGCAATGTAGCCCCAGAGAGAAATGCAGAGAGCTGGTAGTTTTTTCATGGCGATACATCAGTAAGCTTAATGCAGCACTACCTCAGTAAGAGCAAATCAGTGGTCTTAATCGTGCTTTAAGAATAGCAAGACACTGCTGTAATCATACTGTAATGCATCACATAGGTCATTCAGTTCTTAAGCTTGATGCTGTATGGGAGTTCTGCAGACATGTAATGTCCAGCACAGAAAACATGGAATTAATAATAATAAATAAAATTGTGGTTTATATTATAATAATATATCATATCTAATACATTGTAAATAATATCCTATTTAATATTTTAATGTCCTAAAAGATGTATTGAAATGTATTGAAATGTCTTGAAATAGTTAATAATCCTTATCCAGTGCTCATAAATGACTGGAAAAGTCATGGATATTCATTGATTAAAAGATGTACAGTAGCAACCTGGAAGTTCATTTCAGACGTGTAAAAATTATGCATAATGGAAAAGTATTTTAAAAAGTTTTCCCAGCCTGAAAATGCCACCAAAGCTAATGAAAATTTCTTTAGTTAATATTTTTTTTTTCTCCATTGTTAAAAACAGAAACTAAACTTCATCTATTAAAACTAAACAGCAAAAACAACTCATTAAAATGGATCAGAAAACCAAAAAAAAATTACCACCTTGTTGTGAGGATGGAAAACATTAAAAACAAAAGAGATGTTTTAGGGAAAAAACTATACTAACATTGTAAGCAGACCTCAGGGAGGCTAATTAAATAATAAAAATTCATGATAAGTAATCTTTAAATCCCAAATCATTCTTTGATGAGGAGAGACACTGCGTGTTTCTGACAGGTGATCAATGGGCCTTCAAGTCTGCAATGTCACACCGAATCTAATGCAAAGTGAATTTAGGCTCTCAAGCTTAAAAATACTGAACGGTGAACAGGTCAATTCATGAAATCAAAATGAAATGAAATGATTTCCAAATTTTAGATCTTAAAGCATTAACATCATGAGGAATCAGATATTACATTACATCAGTGCCTATAGGGCAGTTATAAACTTGGCTAACCCAGTCGTGAGGATGGAAAACATTAAAAACAAAGCTGATGTTTTTCAAAAGAACTATACACTAAGGTTATAAGTACACCTCAGGGATTGCATGATAAAATTGCATGATAAAACATCTTCTAAAATCCCAAATCGTTCTTCAATGAGGAGGGAGGCGTGTACAAGCAACCAAACAAAGCAGACATGGGCAAAAAACATTCTGTTTTCCTGCCGAGAACAGATGCGTGTTTTTGTCCTGTTAATCACAAGCTCCGATTCTTGACCCAAGCCACTCGACAGCATTCTGTCCCACCGAGTGAAAGTGAGTGTGTGTGAGTCTGAAAGTGTGAATGCATCACTAGGAGTGTGTTCATCGAGGCATGTAAACCAGAGCAGAGACATGTAAGTCAGCAGAGGGCCCGAGCGAGGCTTTAATGAAAGCAGCGTGTCAGCGGAAGGTGTGATGAATTCAGGAGACATGGGAGGGGGAGACTGAGAAAGCAGAGGGAAAAAAAAAGCAAGAGGGAAGATCGAGGCATTGGGAGAAGGGAAGAGCGGAGGGCTCTTAGCAGTCGGGTCCCCAGTGTGAGAGCGTGATTCCGGCAGCTCGCGGCAGGAGACTCTTAGAGGCTGTAGCTTTGCTTTATTGGAGCCTGGAAATCAGTAAACAAGACTGATGTGTGTTGGGATAAGCTGCTAAATCCACTACTTCTCTCTCCATCATCTGCTTATATCTGTCTTTTTTCTGTCTATCGCTCTCTATTTCTGTCTATTGTCTCTTTCGGCCTGTCAATCTAATTCATGGCAGTATGCTGCTGGATAACCAGCTTCCCTCATTCTCTATCGCTCTCTGAGTATATATATATATATATATCTCAACATGACTATAATAATTATTATTGTTGTTGTTTTTGTATACATACAAATAAACAAAATAAGAAATATAGTAATATTGCATTGTAAAATTATGCATTATGCATGCAGGTTTATAGCCAAGCAAACTGAGGCACTAAATGTCACCTAAACATTAAATCTCTCAAAATCTGTTCGCTTGAATAGTTAATTTGCACCAGTTCATTAAAATGTATATATATCTTGTTAAATTTTGCTGTTTGATCATTATTCTTTCACTCAGTTATATAAACGACGTGTTGTCTAGTTGTATTTGTGGCATTTTGTGAATATATCTGTTCATTAATCATCTTAATTGAGATTCTCAATGTTTTTTGTGTCAGAACAATAATCTGATTGCAAAAAAAATAAATAATAATAATTCATTAGCTTGTAGTGTAACATGACTGAAGTTTAACTACTTTAAATTATGAGCAACTCAAAGATTCACTCAACACTGGTTTTTATGTGTCTATATGATTAAGTGAATGTGTAAGTGGGTGTATGCAAGTGCTTGCCTAGAGCTCCTTCCCTGTCAATTTCTTTTCAATTGCAACCTTTTCCGCCCCACTTTCTAATCTTAGAGGACAGAAATCAGACACACAATCAAGCACTGCTGCCCATGAGAGCCCTCAAATCATCAAGAAGAACAAAAAAAAAAGATGAAAAAGTAAAAGCGAAAGGCTACAAATGCCATTTACCCTCGTCAACCATCTGTAACACGCACATTAACGCAATACCGCCCTGACAACCTATAATTCAGAACTCAATTACCATTCCAAAAAGTGCACAGTATGCAGAGGGACTTTGGACACCCAAGTGGACGGCTGCATGGAAATCATTCGTCATGATTAAATGACAGCTCTTTTGATTGACTCTGATTTGTTGACAGCTCTGGCCAATCAGAGCGCAGAAATAGTAGGACAAATATCAGAAAAACAAAGAGAGAAACAGTGAAAGAACATTAAAAAAATAGGCCATGGGCTTTCATCTGTCTGTCAAAGGCAGTGCAAATACATCTGAAAATAAATGGCCTCTGTGAGTTCATTAAGTCCATAAAAGATTTCAAAAAGTTTTATAAATAAAACGCATAGAAAAGCTAGAAACACAGTATAAACCATTCAAAAAGATACTTAGGTGTTCCTTCAAAGAACAAACTAGCGACCCCAAGTCTCACAGACTAAAAATACCCAGTTTAAGCCTACATTTAAAGGGATATTTCACCAAAAAGGAAAAAAAAAATCTGTCATCTTTTACTCATGTAGCTCCAAAACCTATAATTTTGTTTTTCCTTTCTACCTTGTACGTGTTAATCAGAAACTTTCACAAATCACATGTGCACATTACTGCCTAAAATCAGATGTTTTTGGCATTAAAGCCACTATTGAGTTTGACTACATAAAATAACTCTAACTAAAAGTACCGGTGCACATTCCACCACTTAATGTTTTGGAGTGTGGCATCAGAGGGATGATTGGTCTCCTCTCTGAGTGCAATAAGAGCGTGTGCACCTGGCCACAACATCTCATTCACAGATGTATTTTCCCTGGAGGAGCTTGTCTCTGAAGCCCTCAGAGAGTGGCGGTAATGAGAGGAATGGATTGTATTGATGCTAGTGACCCGTGGTCCACGGAGGAATAAAATGAAACAGTGGCGACTGACAGGCTTCATTACACTTCCTGTAAGAACACATTAAGGTGCCCTCATCCCCACCTGAGTCGCTTTTCTCTCTCTATCTCCTACCTCTTCTTGCTCTGCCCTTAGGAAAAACAAACCACAAATGAGACCTCCCTATTACAGCAAATCATTCCCCTAGGGTAGCAATGAGACTAAATGGAGAGCAAAAGGAGATATATGATTAAATCCAAGAGATTTCTTTTGATAAAAATATCCATCCTTATAATCTCACAGACACTGTTGACACTCCTGCCAAGATACTGAACTCGACATTTAAAAATTTCTAATATGGCCTAAAATGTTGCTCATCCAATTCTTTCAAGATCATATTAGGACTGCCCTAATAGTTGCAGAAAAAAAAAAAAAAAAAAAACACCACAGGAAGTGGCGAAGTCATGCAGTCCGTGAGGGACAGATCATTAACGACGGGCTCTTGTGGTAATTACAATATGTCAGGCAGCAAATCCAAATGTTTGCCTATTATCCATCGACCTCAAATATGACTTATCATTTGAAACATGTAAGTAGTAGCAACGTTAACCGAAATAAATATGTGCTATTATTAGGCGCATATCCTAGTGTTTGTGCAGCACGTGGAAGCTGAAGTATTAGCTTCATTGTGCTTTTATAAAATAAAGAAAACAAACAGGATGCGCTTTCTGCCCTATCGGTCTCCTTGAACTGGAGCGTGTCACAAAAATGAACTTGGTGTACAGGCTGCTTACCTCACAAAATGAGAAATATATATATATATATATATATATATATATATATATATATAGAGAGAGAGAGAGAGAGAGAGAGAGAGAGAGAGAAATCTTGGAATGTCTACTTTAAAAATTATGCCTATATATTACGCATATATTTAAGTAATTCAATTAATATAAACGTGATTAGTCAACTATTGGCTTGAATGAATGAGTACTAGTCGACTAGAAAAGTCTTTAGTCGAGGGCAGCCCTAGATCATATTATGATTCTAGCTATTCTATTTACATGGATTTTATCTTTTAGCTCTGTACTCTTACTATACATCAACAGGAGATCAATTTCTCCTAAATAATTTTAGGAGGCATTCTAGGAGATGAAGTTGTTACTGCAGTGTCATAACTCAGTTAAGTGGATGAGCTATGGATGAGACAAATCTAGGGGTGTACTGATACGCACAGCTCACGATACGGTACGTATCACGATATTTTGAACAAAATGAAACTGAAATTCAAATAAGATTTATTTAAAAAACATTAACAAATTTCAATAATTTTCCTTGTTGTACATACAAGATCACATTTCACTTCGGTAAAGTTGGTTTTATATTCGCACATTCGGACTTCTGATAAATTCAGACTTTCCAATAAATGTGCAATAAATTAATGTTTGCGAATTTTAAGCAGCAACATGATATTGACAACCAACGATTGTCAACGTACAACATTTTTCACAATCGATTAAAATAGGCAAGTATTGTTCCCATTCAGTCGGTCACGTTCGACGTACGTCGGACAGACCGACGAATAGGAATCTCGCTAGAGAGGCCAATCTACTTCGAGTGTAACTAAACGAGCCAATGCACATTGGCATGCAATCATATGCATCAGCTGCTCGCCTCGCAGCGCGGGTATATAATGAGCAGCAGGTGCGTTGCATCTTCAGCTTTTCGCTTCGGAGCCGAACGGTGTTTGTTCCTGTTCTCTGCAAGCGAGTGTCTGCTAGAAGACGAGTCAAGCTTTTGGTTGAACTTCTCTTTTTTCCGAGTGCGGGCGAACAGCACAGCAGCGGGGTCGACGTCCTCTCTTTTTCTGTTTCGTTTGCCGTTTTTGAGCAAATAGCTGTTTGACAGCGTCAGAAGGCTGTTCTCACGGCCGGTACGGTGCGCTTTTGAGCGCTGAAAAGCCGTTTTTACGGCTGGTAAGAGTGAGCGCCTTCAAAGAGAGAGAAAGCACATGACAGGCTGCACACAATCCCTGTCTGTGTTGCGGTGGCCGTTCCCCTGCGTGCTTCAGCACTTCTAAAAGAGTAAAGTCCCTGAAAGAGCTTACACAAGTAGATTCGCGTCTTTTTAAAGACGACATCCTACTTGTGTTTCTGGATGCGATCGTTCCTGTCCTCACTGACGGCCACGATCACCGTTTCGCATGTCTGGGCGCGTGCTGAAATGATGTTCGTGGGTGTTCATGTTTTCATATGAGAACATGATCACGTCGACACGCCGGTCGTGACTCTTCTTTCTCCGGGAAGCTTGAGTCCCCTCTGTTGTTGGCCAGCTGCCGCTTGTGTGTAAAAGCACAGCCGCGGCTCTGCCCGACACTCTGGGAGACCGCGGAGATCAGCGAGAGCAAACCTCTCGCTCCTCTGCGTGTCGTGTGCCGTCGAGCTGCCGGGCTGCAGCGCGGGTTGTCACGGCAACCCAGCGCTCGCTCGGCGCTCTAGATGCGCGGTTCCCTTGCGTAATCTCCATTGTAGCGCCCTCTCTGGTGCACCAGAAGAGGTCTACTTTGCTGATATGGCTTGGGTGACATGAGGTTGAGGGTTCCTTCGGGAACCAACCCCCTAGGGCCCCTCCCTCTCTAGCGCATTGCAAGCTGTGCAGTTTCTGGATTGGATTGCTGGTCCTTTTCATAGGGGAACCTAGCATTTCATTCAGAGCTCCAGCTGAGGGACAGACGTCGATTGCAGCATCGGAGAGAGTGCTGTTATGCTCTGGAAATGAGGGTGACGCTGCCCACTGTAATGGTGTGTGCTTATGCTGACTCAGATTCAGAGTTTACAGCCATGCTTTCCTGGGTCTTCCAGATGTGCATGGAAAACTTGGCAGTATGGGGGTATATTGGTGCCATAAATATGGAATGCCAAAGGTGCCAATCTGCATAAGTTTTTCCTCTCTCACTACCCTCTTGGATGGGGTGGCTGTACACAGACCACACCCACCCTGCATGTGAGGCCAAGGCACTCTTTTTGCATGAGGGTAGTTCTGTGCTGGGGTTGAGCTGCGCTTGTTGACTAACCGTGATCAAAGTCACGGCGCAGGCCCTCAGCCAGACGATGTCCACCTCCGTGGTCCAGAAGTGCCCCCTGGCTTACCTTGTGAGGTGTGAGAGGTTGTCAAGCTAAATGCTTTCTCAATGCTCCCATCTTACGAGGTGGCCTTTCGGTGACACTGTCGAGGACTGAGCCCAGCGGTTCTCCTCAGTTAGTAGCGGATAGGGGAGCTTCCCATGACAAACCATTGAGTTCCTCTTGGGCCGCCCCTCAGTCTGCTCGTCGCCAAGGGTGTCGTCCCCTGCAAGAAACTCCGGCCCAGCAGGCTCTGCTGTATCCATTGCGGGGAGATGACGCCTCCCGTCTCTGCAGCTGTTTAACTGGTTGGTGAGAATCACCCCTGAGACGGGCGACCCAGAGATGGGTGGGGCTGCTCTTCCACCCCTGGAGGAGGGCCAGGTGGTAAATCCTTTATTGGGTTTGTTTCTGTTCCGCCACTGACCCAAGAGGCAGCGGTACCCAAATTTTAAAGAGCAGTTCCTCCATTTCCAGGTCTGAAGAGGGTTTGGAGAGCAGTGGGAGGAGAAAACCTCACCACTCTCATCCCCCTCTTCTGTCGCCAGCGGACAGCAGCGAGCAGCGGGCAGCCAAAGCCTCGACTGCTCCCTCTGTCCATCCGTGGAGCCAGGTAAGTGTTGCCTAGCACACTGTGACGCCGCTTCGGGCCGCCTCACAAAGAGAGCCCCCCGAGCCGCGTCCCTGTGTTCCACCTCGCTGCCCTGCTGCGGGTACACCGGTGGTCCCTTTGGTCCTGCTTGTACGGTCTCTGCGAGCCGGGTTAGCGCTCCCCAGTCCATCTCGCTGGCTCCTTCGGACCATCAGGGTCGGCTTTGCGATTCAGTTCGCCCGGCTCCCCCCCCCCCAAGTTCAGGGACGTCCTCTTCACTACAGTGAAAGATGCCGATGCCCCTGTCCTGCGTGCGGAGATCGCAGTCCTACTGGCGAAGGACGCGATAGAGCCGGTCCCTCCAGCCGATTTGAGGTCGGGGTTCTACAGCCCCTACTTCATTGTACCCAGGAAAAGCGGCGGGTTACGACCGATCTTGGACCTGCGAGTTTTGAATCGGAGCCTCCACAAGCTACCATTCAAAATGCTCACGCAGAAACGCATTTTCGAGTGCATCCGTCCCCGAGATTGGTTTGCAGCGATTGACCTGAAGGACGCGTACTTCCATGTTTCAATTCTTCCGCGACACAGGCCATTCCTGAGATTCGCGTTCGAAGGTTGAGCATATCAGTACAGAGTCCTACCCTTCGGGCTGGCCCTGTCTCCCCGCGTCTTCACGAAAGTCGTGGAGGGAGCCCTTGTTCCCATGAGAGAACGGGGGTGTTCGCATTCTCAACTATCTCGACGACTGGCTCATTCTAGCACAGTCCCGGGATCAGTTGTGCAAACACAGGGATTTGGTGCTCAGACACCTCAGCCAGTTGGGGCTTCAGGTCAACTGGGGAAAAGAGCAAACTCGCCCCGGTGCAGAGGATCTCTTTTCTCGGTATGGAGTTGGATTCGGTCGAGCAGATAGCACGCCTCACAGAGGAACGTGCTCGGTCAGTGTTGAACTGCCTGAATACATTCAATGGCAGGACAGCGGTCCCACTGAAGTTCTTTCAGAGGCTCCTGGGGCATATGGCGGCTGCTGCGGCTGTAACACCGCTCGGTCTGCTTCATATGAGACCGCTTCAGCACTGGCTTCACGGCCGAGTCCCGAGATGGGCGTGGCAGCGCGGCACATTCCGGGTGCCAATCACTCAGGAGTGCCGCCGAACCTTCAGTCCGTGGTCGGACCCCTTGTTTCTTCGGGCAGGAGTGCCCTAGAACAGGTGTCCCGGCATGCTGTGGTGTTCACAGATGCTTCTGCCACCGGCTGGGGTGCCACGTAATACGGGCATGCAGTCTCAGGGGTTTGGACGGGACCCCATCTGCATTGGCACATCAATTGCCTCGAGTTGCTGGCAGTACGCCTTGCTCTGAGCCGCCTCAAAGGCCTGCTTCAGGGCAAGCATGTACTGGTCCGTATGGACAACACTGCGACCGTTGCGTACATCAACCGTCAAGGTGGTCTACGCTCCCGTCGCATGTCACAACTCGCCCGCCATCTCCTCCTGTGGAGTCGGAAGCATCTGGGGTCGCTTCGCGCCATTCATGTCTCCGGTGTGCTCAACCGTGTGGCCGACGAGCTATCACGAGCTGCGCTGCCAGGAGAGTGGCGACTCCACCCCCAGGTGGTTCAGCTGATCTGGAGAGAATTCGGAAAGGCTCAGGTAGACCTGTTTGCCTCACCAGAAACCTCCCACTGCCAGTTGTTTTACTCTCTGACCGAGGGGACACTCGGGACAGATGCACTGGCTCTCAGCTGGCCCCCGGGGCCTGCGCAAATATGCGTTTCCCCCAGTGAGCCTACTTGCACAGACCCTGTGCAAAGTCAGGGAGGACGAGGAGCAGGTCTTGTTAGTTGCGCCTTACTGGCCCAACCGGACCTGGTTCCCAGAACTCTCACTCCTCGCGACAGCCCCTCCCTGGCCCATCCCTCTGAGGAAAGACCTTCTTTCTCAGAGACGGGGCACTCTTTGGCACCCGCGTCCAGACCTCTGGAAACTCCATGTCTGGTCCCTTGGACGGGATGCGGAGGTTCTAGGTGACTTACCCCCTGAGGTACTTAACACCATCACTTCGGCACGTGCACGGTCTACGAGACGTGCTTACGCCTCCAAAGTGGAACCTGTTCGTCGAGTGGTGCTCTTCTCGCCGGGAAGACCCCCGAAGATGCTCGATCAGAGTCGTGCTTTCCTTCTTGCAGTAGGGTTGGAGCGTAGGCTGTCCCCCCTCCACCCTCAAAAGTCCATACTGCTGCTATATCCGCTTACCACGACCACTTAGATGGCAAATCTGTTGGTCAGCACGACCTGGTCATCAGGTTCCTTAGGGGGGCGAGACGGTTAAATCCTTCTCGTCCCCTCTCCATACCCTCTTGGGACCTCACTCTGGTGCTGAGAGCACTTCAGATTGCTCCCTTTGAGCCTTTGCTGTCAGTAGACTTAAAGATTCTGTCTATGAAGACTTTGCTGCTGGTGGCATTGGCCTCCATCAAGAGGGTAGGGGACCTGCAGTCATTTTCGGTCGACGAATCGTGCCTGGAGTTCGGGCCGGGTGATAGCCACGTGCTACTAAGACCCCGGCCTGGCTATGTGCCCAAGGTTCCTACCAGTCCCTTCAGGGACCAGGTGGTGAGCCTGCAAGCGCTGCCCTCGGAGGAGGCAGACCCAGCCCTGGCTTTACTCTGTCCAGTCCGCGCTTTGCGACTGTACATAGACAGAACCTAAAGCCTCAGGACCTCAGACCAGCTCTTGTCTGTTATGGAGGCCAGCAGAAGGGAAAGGCTGTCTCCAAGCAGAGGATGGCCCACTGGATAGTGGATGCCATCGCCCTGGCTTACCAAGCTCAGGGTGTGCCCTGCCCGCTCAGGTTGCATGCTCACTCCACGAGAGGTGTCGCATCCTCCTGGGCGCTGGCTCGTGGCGCCTCGCTGACAGACATTTGTAGAGCTGCGGGCTGGGCGACACCTAACACGTTCGCTAGATACTATAGCCTTCGTGTCGAGCCGGTCTCCTCCCATGTTCTCGCCACAGGTCAGAGGCACGGAGAGGCCCCGGCTTAGTGTCGGCTTGCTGCGCTACATGCGCTTCTTTTCTCCAGAGAGTCCCTACAAGGCAGACCCTGTCGAGTCCTCCGATATCCCTTCGGCAGCCGACGTGGCGGAGCGTCTGGCGCCAGGCCTATACTCCGTTGTATCCTTGAGAACCGGGTTTAGGCTGGGTTCCATATGTGTGACCCTACGGGGATCCCATATGGTTGGTTCCACGGTTGCTCCTAAACGAAGCCCGTGTCTTTCCCTCTGGGAGAACCTACCCTTCATCGGGTTGGAGTCACCCCAGCTCTTCCATATGTAGCACAGCCCTACAGGGTTAGTCCATATGTACTTCTCCACATAACTCCTTCGGGAAGGATGTGGCTTCCGCAGCGTTCCTTTCCCAGCGAAGGGTACGCTTTCCCAGCGTTATCCAATAGTCTCACTGAATGGGTTTTGGGGAACAGCAGTGATCGACTCTCTCTGTGTTAGCCCTGTCCCACCATCCTCAGGCAAGGGGGTTCAGGTGGCTTGCAACAGAGCGCTGGAAGGGGGCAGCTCCTGTGGCGCTTTGGTAGGGATTCCTATTCGTCGGTCTGTCCGACGTACGTCGAACGTGACCGACTGAATGGGAACGTCTCGGTTACAAAGGTAACCCTCGTTCCCTGAAGGAGGGAACGGAGACGTACGTCCCGTCGCCACAGTCGCTGTACCCCGCTGATGCTGCCGCCTATCCGGTTCGGCTCCTCAGCGAAAACCTGAAGATGCAACGCACCTGCTGCTCATTATATACCCGCGCTGCGAGGCGAGCAGCTGATGCATATGATTGCATGCCAATGTGCATTGGCTCGTTTAGTTACACTCGAAGTAGATTGGCCTCTCTAGCGAGATTCCTATTCGTCGGTCTGTCCGACGTACGTCTCCGTTCCCTCCTTCAGGGAACGAGGGTTACCTTTGTAACCGAGACGTTTTAATGGCATATTTACTTGTGAATGTCCACTGAATGTCCAATGTAGTGTGATTAACAAGGCTATTGAATACGGATGTCCGAATGTGCGAATATAAAACCAACTTTACCGAAGTTCACATTTCAAGGTTTAATAAAAACCTTCTGTAGCCTATTCAAATGAACATCTGAATAGGTCTGTCTGTCACTGAAAAAAAAAAAAAAATGTTAAAATTAACATGAACTTAGAATCCTACGAGACCGTTCATATATTGCTTCTAAAACGCGTGGAAGGCGCGGCCGCACCGCTTCTCGTTTCCAAAGCGCTTGCTCTCCCGTGGCGTCGGTCGTTGAGCCAAGAGGATCAGGAAGTTTCAGCAAAGGATAAATTGATTTCTAGCCCTTGCATTAGCTTTACTACTAGATATAAAAACACCTTGTACAGCTATGATCAGCTGTTCGGCTGAGATTTTGATATTTTGTTACGGAAAGGCCATAGCTGATCGGTTGGTTCTTGTCACATGACCTGCGGTGCGCTTGCGGCATTCTGAAAAGTTGAGAATTGTTCATCTCGATGCTCCTGGAAAATGCACCGCATGCGCGTCACGGCCGCGTTGCTTCCATTGTGAGCGCGCATGCCGCATGGCTACATTTGAAATAACTGACTTGCACGCGGAAAAGACGCAATATGTGAACGGCCCCACAGAACTTCTTAAAGCAAAGCATCGCAAGCGTCTTTTGCTTTGCTATGGCACTGCGGTGAAAGAAAGCCACGACTTTTCTCACGCGACCAAGCAATAGACTGACGAGAGAAACGTTTAAACCTGCTTGCAAGATTCGATGTGTGCCCGAAACACTTACTGAACTACAGAGCTGATTGAGACACACCCTTAATATGCAGTGGCAACACGGCTTCTTTCACTGGTACTTATCTCATTTTTCATTTTAAATGTTATTTTACATTTTATTTTATTCTCAATTCCATCATCATGAAATTTAGGATGCTCTACACTGGCAGCAATCTGAATAGCACTTATAATGCAAAGAAGCACACTTCCAAAAACCCTAACGAGAACTCCATTAGGTCAAAGTCCCATTAACGCAAGTCCTTTCACTCGGCAGCTATCTTTTAATGCCTCTCGGGCAGGTGTTTCAGTCCTACAACTACAGCTCCTACAGTATGTCTTTGAATGGGGGAACATCTCAACATTCTCCAAAGCTGTTAAACAAGCTTACGATTAAATTTCATATTAGAAATCACCACTGAAATCTAACAACAATTGTCCCATAAATCATGACAAAAAAATGCATTTTTCAGGCTGGACCAGCAAATGCGCATGTGCAATCCTAAGCGTGCGCCTCAGAACATTGACTGTTTCTATAGCAACCGGAGCTTCTAACAGCGGCTACAGTGACTTCACCAATCAGCGACTGGCAGTTTTATTTAGAAGGCGGCCATACTGCGTGTTGCACTTTCTCCCATTAATAGTAATATGAGCGCGTCATCGTTGTATATCTAAAGTCTTTGATTAGTTCTCCTGAGCTATAAAAAGGCAACCTCTGAGCAATACAATTTTCCTGTGGGCACACTCTTCAAATTGCTACTTTTCATCAGGTCTTTTGCATCCTGGGTGTAATTCACTGAACACTGTATTAAGTGCCGCCTACAATCAGAGAGGAGAGACTGATATCGGTGCGTCTCCACGGGGCTTAATGACGGAAGGATCATGCCGCGGCCCAATTTCCTCCCCTGATTAGACAATCAGATCCTGATGACATCAACACGCGCAGATGGTGCTTCTTCAGCCGTTTATTTATTAATGAGTGCTTGTGTATTTTTATCAGATGGGGCCTGATGCTAGTGCCCCCAATAGAGAAAAATTACTAGACTTTGATGTTTTCGACTAGATTTTGTTTGATGCTGTTGACGACCTCATTTCCTCAAAACAGTGCGTCTCAACTGGTTTTGCTTCAGGACCCAGATTTTACTTTGGGCATCAAGTGGCGACTCAATACAGTGTCCTAAACAGGAATCACATTATAAAGCATTGTACTCATTCTGGCAAAGGTGCGTTCACTAGCATAGTTCCTTGAAAGGAACACACTACCACGCAAAATTGTAATTTATAAGGATGTAGCATCTTTCCAATGGAGCGTCTGGAAGCCGGAGTGCTTCGGTGTCAGATGTAGTGTGTAGAGAGCAAATGGGGTTAAATAAGCTGATGGGGAGAGACGCAGTTGTGTAGCTGACTCTATTGTCTTTAAGAGTGCTGTGAGACAGAGGTTGTTGAGCGCTGCAGGAGATGGCTGAGTGAGAGTGACAGAGAACTTGATTGCCATTTGTCTCACTGTGAACTACTGCCGAGCTTCCGAGAGAGACAGACTGAGAGAGAAAGAGATAGAATTCGAGACAGACTGGAGGCCAAAGTGCCTTCTCCACAAGGTTTGAAATGAACTTTTTCACTCACCAGCCAATTTAGCTATCAAGTTAGCTGTCACTCAAAATTTCTACTAGTCAAAACAAAAATATAAGAAATTATAAACTCTTGGACATGCGGCATTTATGAGAACGGGTTGGAAAAAGTGGTTCTCTCGCCGAGACTCTGACATCTCGCATGCAGGCCTATCGGACATTCTGTACTCGCGTTCTCAAGTTCAAAGCGGCAGTCCAAAACAGTGAATCACCATACAGGACAAAGTTCACTTCAAGAAAGAACAAAGTGGCATCAATGAGTTTGAATTAATGTATTTGAAAAAACAGAGCAAACAGAAAGAATAAGGGTGAAGAGGCATTTCTTTCAGTGTGCGACCCTTTTTACACTTTGTTTTGCTAATGTTTGAGGCTCCTTTTAGGGGAAGGGCTCTGATAGTGATGCCATGCAATGTGATAGAACATAATTTATGAATCATAACCCTCCAAATTGTCTAGTGTGTTGATATGCTTTTCCCGCCACGGTGGATTTTCACACGCATTTGGCGGGATTCCAGGTGTTAATTTCAAACCCTGCTTCTCCATATAACAAGAGGCCAATGGAGAGAAGAATGAGGAGGGAAACATGAATAAAATGAAGGAGAGATTGAGATGTGACTGAAGAAATTAGATCTTGGGAATGGCTGAGGAGTTTGAAAAAGAAACTGATCACACAAAAATGACACTCATGTCATTCCGAAACAGTGTGATATTTGTTTCTCCATGCAACACTAAATGAAGAAATATTGAAACAGCTCTTTTTTCACACATCAACTGACCATGTCTATCAAAAACATACCATAAATCTACTTTTAAATGCTTACATTTTGGTCTGTTCCTCACTATATCATATACAGTAGCTTCAGAAGACTGGCAATATAGTACATAAATCTATGTAAAGCGTAACAGTGCCCTACCCACTTTTTCCACTTTTTCATTTTAATGGTATTTTATGTCAGTTTGGAGCATCATAGACTATAAATGAAACACCACATTGGTCTGGAACAACAATAATGGCAGTTTTCATTTTTGAGTGAACTATTCCATTAAAAATTATTCAACAGAAGAGAAAGAGAGAAAGAAAACAGGAAAGAGTGAGGCATGTATCTCATACCTGTGGGAACGGCCGCGTCCATGGAGGGTCTCTCCCAGGTGTTGACTTGCTCCCAGGCGAAGCCATTAGTCCCCAACGCCACGCTGTAGCCACAATTACTGTAGTGCTCTTCAAACGAACAGCTGCCTACAGAACACACACGAGAGGGAAGATGGCATATGTCAACATGATTAAGCCACGGAGTGCCATCATTACTTCATCTTCGCTAAAAACACGATTTTCCACTGCATTAAGCTTTATGCTAGCCGGGAGCTAAGGATTAGAAACCCAGGATGAAATAGCACTAATTAAATGTACTCATTTTAACACGTCTTGTATCGTAGCTTTGAGAGAGGGTTTATTATTAGCAGTAAGGTGTAAGAGGGTGTGCTGTATTGTGAATATATACTAAAGGGCCAATACTATATATAACGTGCAGCAGAGTGACACAATGCAGCACAGCCTTGACTTACTGCTTTTATGAAATGGTTACTACATAATAAAAAATATTACAATCACAGATTTTTATTAAAATATTGCTTTATCAAGAAAATTGATATATTCTCTGAATATTTATTTATTTATCATTGTAGCATTTATTGCCGTATTTAACTTAATCTTGACAAATTCCGATTTCAATTTTAAAAATCATTATATTACAGGATTTTAATTTCATTGAAATTAAAAATAAAAATGTAGTTAAAAAATGTCCATACACATTATGATAATGATAATTTGGGACAAAATGTGTAACTGTGGTTTACTTTTCTTTTTTTTTTTTACTTAAAAATATTATTTTCTTTATGCAAAAATAATTCAATGTAATTTTTTGTGCTTGATGAACAAGATTTTGTCTGCTAATAAACAGGTTTTTACATTAAATTGCTATACTATGACTGGAATACTGTATTGACCAATCAGAATCTAGGGAGGGAACTATCTAAACTATCTATACCTATTTATAGTTCTTGTTTCCTTTCAGACTATTTTCTTTCCTGAATCTTTGTAGGATGGACTGAACGTATCATACAGCCTTATTCGATTGGAAGTTGTTTCTGTCCGACACAACGCGGAAATCGCTTTAGCTTGTGTGCAAGTTAAGCGCTCAGATTCAACATGATGAAACTTCTGCCTGCAGGATACTTACATTTACATTTCTGCATATTTCAAGGACCAAATATTCACTGCCGTCTTAATTTGCCCCTGCGTATTAGGCTACACAAGAGGATTAAAATGCTACAAAAATAATTAATTTGCCACGAGCGCCGAAAGGCAATGAATCCTACAATACCAGCAAGATTCGCAAACCACATCAAAGGTATTCTCAAAGAAATCACACAACCGTAAAAAACAACAATTGTAAAATATTCTGAATTTTCCAGGGGGAGCGATCGAAGGGCCTAGTGATCTATTGAAGGAAAGAATTAACCAGTCAAAGACGTGATTTTGTGGAACACGTCTGCCCGCTGGGGTTCAGTTCAGACAGCAGCTGAAGAAGAAATGAGGCCTCATGAAGTTTATGTAACCCTCGGTTCCTAATTGACTTTGAAGTGTGCACACATTCATACTGCCACCCTGCTTGTCCTCAGCCTACACTGGAAAAGAAGACATTTCATACGCTGAATCAAAAAGTGTCAAACAATTAGCATAGCATAACAGTGCATGTTTTTGTACTGAATTTTGGGTTTGTTGAGGGATGTTTAGGTATTCATACATATATATAACATACAATAACACTGTATCATTTATAACATCTAAAGTAAAAAAAAAAAAAAAAAAACTTTACATATGTTTAACTTTAGAGATTTACAAAGACTTTTTAAATCTCTGACTTGTCTCTCTCTGACAGAAATTTTATGAGTTCAATTCCACAGGTGACTGTGTTAAAAACTCAACACAAATCCATTGCAGGACTTTAATTTATCAATAAATAATGGAGAAACTTTCACTGTAAAGACCTTTGTAAATGGCAAATTTATTTATAAATGATATTCAAATGAGGTAATAAAAGTTAAGTAATATGCATTATTTGTATGGCTCTTGAAAGCTCTATCAGTATAAAATATACAGTAAGTGACACAGTATTATGGTTAAAACAAACATGTTTTACTCATTCATTCTTCTGAAATCACACAGAACATATAGCAGACAAAATGTTCAATGGGGTTTTATATAGATCACTTTTAAAGAATGCTTTATGCCAAAAGGTTCTATATAAGGAGAAATGTCTTAAATTACTGCATAATACTTTCATGTTTAATTGGTTATTTCCAATTTTCCTAGTGATAAAGTATGTTTTTACAGTATCTACTGACAACAGTGACCAAGGTAACTACCAAAAATCAGTGTATTGAAATAACCCGATTTACATGCAAATCAATAAACTTGCAATGCAAGTAAACCTCGTTTACAAGACTGTATTAAAAAATCAGGATATTCCCCGATGGAGACATCAAAAAGTAAGCACCTATTTTACTCAGAGTATTCTATTTGTTATGTGAGTTGTGAAATAAAGCATTAAAAACCCAAGAGTATTTCAAAATGTCACCAGGAAACTTGCACAGACTCATGCTCCTCTTTTATTTGTAGTTTCTACAACTGTAGCACGTGTCCTTTGGCTCCACAAGATGAGAACACATTTTTTATATGTCTTGGGTCAAGAAAATGTCAGAATTTGCTATATATATTTCCTCCACCACAAAAGACTCACTGTGGCTGGATGTGTTCAAATCTGCCAAATAAAGACATTTTCCTGTCACATGCGCACTTCAATAAGCTGACAGAACGCAGGTTATGGTGTTTACATGCCGGGCAAAATCAGGGTAATGGGCAAAAATCTAGCTCTGTCGATCAGTTTATTCTTAAGGCGTTTATGATATTACGCCGAAAGAAAGGAAAATGGTTTAACGCGTTTACATGACCACACACGTTGTAGGCTTAAGCATAATCGTTTAAGAATGTGCATGTATGTATTCACTGTCTATCCAAAAGTATAGAAATGTACTAAACTGGGCGAGTATCATCCCTAACTTGCAAATATTTACAAATACTAATGAGATCACATTGCACACACACTCGCACACAGTATCTCTCCTCTAATTAATGTTGCCTACCAAATTGATCCATTATTGATAAGTTACCCCACAGCAGACAAGCAAGACTTTCCAAGCTCATCAGTGGCAGACATGGCCTCGTCCTTCACATCTGCTGCTCACGCTCCACACCTCTCACAGCTCATATAGCTCACAGCTCATATGCCCTACTGCTGGCACGCTGTCAATACGATGTTTATCGAACATAGTGCTCATGCTATCAGGAGCGCTTGATGAACTTAGAGATGATTTCACAGCTCAGGAAAGGAAGATGTTAGATTTGGGGCAGATGTGGCAGTTGTGGAAGGGTAACATCTGCTAGAGTAAAAGAAGGATTTGTTTACACTCTGAAAAATAACTGGCGTGTACAGAAACAGAGGTGTCAGGGTCTTTACTGTTCACTTTATAAGTGGAGCCTGTTTCTGTAAAAAAAATATTATGATGTGTTGGTTTGATTTTAAAGCTTCAACATGAATACAAATGTCTTCAGTGCTTCCCACAGGTTTGAAATATACTTGTGGTGGTAGCCAGGTGAAAAATCCTCCTAATACCCATTGCACAAATAATGTGTGATTTTTAACAGTATTTTTATTAATTGAAATTTATTTTAAATACATAGCATTCTATTACATTTAATTACATACTAATATTGCATAATATTGCAATGCATTATTATGCATTGTAAATTATGCAAAATTACAGCATTTAAATGGTTCTCCTTTTCCCATGTTCTCCTTGCTGTCATATAGTGTCTCTCTCAGTGAATGGGACACAGGTTTTAATAGTAAAATTTATGTAATGAATAATATATGTCAAATAATGTTCTTAGTCTTTTCTTCCTGTGGGGGAGACTACAATAATTTACTATGAATTAAATGGAAATCAAATTAAATATAATTTATTATGCAACTAAAATACCAATAATGCCCAAAAGAAAAAGAAAAAAACTTAGCGTGTGACTTTTAATTATAAACAAGCCCGCAATACACCGGGACTCTTATTTTGAAATGTTTGTACTATTGTAGGCTGATCCTTCAGATTATAAAACAACCGTATAAAACATTTTATATAAAGGCCATGATGTAATAATTCATCAACTTGAGTTCATTAGTAATCGCTTGGCATAAATCTGCGCTTTTCATTGATTGAGAATCACTTTGAAGCAGACTGAAGCGCTGTTGCGCGAGCTTGTAGAACGCCCAACGGTGTCGCCTTGTGACTTTGCAAAATGCAGCGCCTGTGGGAATGTCAGTGGGACATGTTCTGACGCACACATAACGAGCAGGTGTGAAACAATCAGTTAATCGATCGTGGATGGTTTCATTATATTGGGCAGATATAAAAGTATAAGAGGATAAAAATAATAAAAGCAAAAATGTGTCTCCAAATATACTTGGGCGGCCGTTATTATACCAGAGCGGTCCGCCCAAGTAAAGTCTATGTGTGGGAAGCACTGGTCTTATAACTAATTTGCAAATTATAATAAACTAACCACCCTTACAAAAAAAGTACTGTGTAGAAAGACAGATATATGGATGAAAACCTTTGCTATAAAGGTTATAAAACAACGTGATCTTTGCCTTGCTTAACTAACTAAAACATGAACCAACTTAACTAGGGAAGGAGAATTGAACATTTTCAGCTACAGTTTTCTTTCTTTGAGATCTTATTTAACAGATATTGACATTACGTTCATGTTTGAGAGTTTAATTGCATTAGTCATAAGCATATGCTGTGTCTTTCTTGGCCCTCACCAGCGGCATTTCCAGTCGAGCAGACAAATAGTCGGTTTGAAACTAAAGTGATTATGTCCACCTCACTAAGCAAAAATAATAGCTCAGATATCTGTTGTTAATGCAGTGATCTTTAAAGTCTCATCATCTGTATAAAGTTTATTTTCAGTTTCACATTTAAAGGGGAACTATAATGCCCCTTTTCACAAGATGTAATATAAGTCTCTGGTGTCCCCAGAATGAGTCTGTGAAATTTCAGCTCAAATTACCCCACATATAATTTATTCCAGCTTGCTCAACAACAACAAAACTGGAGAATCTCGCACAGCCAAAATGAGGATTGTCAGTAACAGTGTTAAGCCTTACATTGTTTAAACTGGAGTCGGACACTGATGGAGAGACTCAGGAAGAAGTTACAACTTTTAGAATGCGTCTGGACGTTTCTGAATTGTTAGTGGATAAATTTATGTAGTTGCTGTGGAGTTGATTCAACTCATCGACTAGCATGTGCCACATCCACTTTACACAGCGTACCTGTTTGCCAAACAGAGCCATACAACCAGGCTAATGTTTATGACTGCTATCAAATGCTGTGAATGGTCTGTGAATATATGTGGTGAATATTTTTTCCAAAATATCGCTCGGACAGAAACGCAGAACTTGCCAGGGTCAACTTGCAAGGCTATCCGAGCTAACGAGACAGTTAGCATGCTTTGCTCAAATTTTTGCCATGGTACAGTTGTTGTTTGCGAAAACAAAATAGCGGCGCCCTGGGTGGAAACAGATTAAGGGGTGGTAATATTATAATAAGATCCCCTTCCTATGTCACTAGAGGAGCGAAATCTGAGTGGCTTGTTTTTTTCAACTTTGCAGAGGAAGGCTTACCAAAACAACAGGGACCTTATTATAGCACTTGAACACGGAAAAAGTCAGATTTTCATGATATGTCCCCTTTAAATTATCACATGGAAGAAACATTCTGAAAATCCAAGCCAAAATGAAAGGGGGTCATTTCCACCAAAGTACACTTTTCTAGAAGTAGAACATTCTAAACTCACAATGTTAAAAAATGGAAATCATCATTCATTTATCCCTTCTCTAATTAAAATGGACCAAAAGAAAACTATTTTTATGCATTCATTAAGTTGGTTTTTGATTTACATATCTTTCCTGTGTCCTCAATTAGAGTTGTCAAAAGTACAGATGTTTGGTACTAATCTGTACTGAAATTTTAAAAATGGGATGCTTTAAATGCTGTTGAGCAGATTCGTAACCACCTCTGATTGGCCATCGTTTTCATGGCTCATTGGATATGTCTGTGATTGGCTACAATGATCAACGCATGACAGCTTTTGAAAGCACATGGAAGTGTTTGAATTTTAAAGCGGGAGCGTTTGAAAGCAGATGTCTATCAGTGGATTGGTCCATTCAATTGCTCCCGTGTGTATCTATGTAAGAGCTCTGTGAATTGATGACTATTTACAACTTTTTTGAAGTGTTGATCACTGAAGCCAATCACAGACATATCCGATGAGTCGTGAACACAATGGCCAATGTGTTTACGAATTCGCTCAACAGCGCTCAAAGCGTCACATTTTTAAAATTTTAGTACCAACTTAGTACCGAAGTTGGTACTTTTGACAACTCTATTCTCGATATCATTTTCCATCTTGTCAGGCATTTGTAAAAATCCTTTTACTTGCAAAAAAACATTTTGAGGGTTTGTCTCACACTAGCTGTATATGTATAAATCAGTTTATATATGTATGATCAATACCTATATAAATTGATGTATATATGTGTGTGTGTGTGTGTGTGTGTGTGTGTATACATAGTACATTATGTCTATAAGTAGCTATAAATTTTTATGAATATTAAAATATAATAGAAAAAAAGAGTTAAATGTAGAGGTTTTTACTGTTTACATATGTAAACTATAAAACCCTCTATGTTTAGCTCTTTATTTCCATTCTGTTCATGTTGTTGCCTTTAGAAATACTACCTTAAATATAAGCATATTCATTTTATAAAAAGTCAGAACATGACCCAGAGGATTTTTGTCAATATTATTGACAACTAGAGACATCTGCTGTTGTGATTATGGAGTTCACAGGGAGAAAATCAACCCCCCTCCCCACCCCCCAGAAGCGGACAACTCCAATCAGATCAGACTGGAGCATGAACCAGGAGCAAGCGGGCCAATTTAATCCATGAAACACACATTCACATACACACATTCATTTTGAAGGCAAACTCGCATGGCTTGTCGCTGTGAATTAAGCAAGAGCGGCCTGACACGAGCGTACAACAAGAAAGGAAACTCCACATCACACGCTCACTTGTTTTCCTTCTCCCAACACCTTTTAGCACACAAACACGCACAGCGGCTCTCTAGCCAGCTTGTCACTCATTCAATGTAGCAGCTCCGTCAACCTGAGCTAATGCAACTTTTTCCACCTCACCTGCCGCCTTTAACCTCGTCTGCTCGGGCCACAGAATCCATTGTGCACCGCAAATCTCTCCCATCCATCATCTGTGCTACAGGTGCAGCCGTGCCTGCCGGACAGACGCTGATTTCCTAGTTTCACTTACAACAGAAGGACAAAGAGATGCCAGTCCACCCACTCCAGAGCGGATATTTACCACCCTACCCGACGCCAACTTCCTAATTGTTCAAACTCATTCATACGTCCACATGTATTAGCTGTACACACCTCAGTGATTCCTTCATTTAGTACACACTACACCCACACAAAGACAGCAGGACTCAGGTCCTCCAAGAACAGGCATCCAACAGACATTCACACTTTCTTCAGCGCGAGTGGGAAGTGTCGTGTTGCTCGAGTAGGTTTTCGCACCTTTAAAATGCTACACGGATTACGGGGTTCTTTACCCCGCACCAC
The DNA here is from genome assembly GCF_024489055.1 of Chanodichthys erythropterus. NCBI lineage: Eukaryota > Metazoa > Chordata > Actinopteri > Cypriniformes > Xenocyprididae > Chanodichthys > Chanodichthys erythropterus. Next base: position 32,649,068 of record NC_090241.1, read on the forward strand.
TCCCATGGATCCACACGTTGTGTGACTAAAAATCACATTTTACACCTTCAGTTGCAACACTCTGGAGTTAAATATCAGCATTAGAAAAGCAGTTTTGACTGGACATATAGTGCCAAACCACTTTCCCCCACAGACCAAGTGAAAATGCAACGTGCCTTTGCCAAATACTCAATTCTCACCTTTTACAATACCCTGCCGTTCTGCCGACAAATGGCGTGTTTATTCCTATACAGAGCTTTTTTGTTGAATAATTGGTAATTAACCAGTTACCAAATGCTTGTTTCAAAAACTCTGGGAATTCGATTAGTGCTAAAAGGTGACTCAACTAAAATTGGGAAGTCTTCTCTTGATCTGGTTTGTTCACACACACTGACTCCAGCTGGAATAAAACTTCCTACGGATATGGGATTCATACAGCTATTATGCTGCATTCACGTATTATCGAAATTATCATAAAGTTTTCTACTTAAAAACAGCACCCTTTCAAATTATATTTACCACTGGGAAGCTTGGGCATAATTTCCATAAACTTTAAACATGGCGGATGGGAGAACGATTGCTGCTGTGGCTGGTATTCTTTATTAGTGTTTTCCACAAAAGCTACATCACATTGTCATTAAAGTAGTGCATATTACATCTATGAATAATCATTTGAAGTGTTTTGTATGTTCTATACACAGTGAAAATAGCCTGTATTTGACTAAAATTCCAAAATTGTCTGCAAGCCGACCATCTACAGTAGTTACCGCGGTGAATGCTTATATGGTTGTCAACGAATAGGATACTAAAAATCATTTTGTTCTTAATAATATTTTCCCAATAAATAATAATATTAATAATTAAAAATACTTTCTCCATGATTCCTGTTATTTCCGACAACAAAGCACTTGAATGCTACAAGCTTGTAATCACACTCCAGAAGTGGGAAGTAGGGCATTTCCGGAAGCATGCGAAGGCACCATTATTTTCACTTTTCCACTGGGCTGAATAGGCCCGATGCTTAAACTTAAAACCTCATGTTACTGTAAACCTCTTCCTCAATCTCTTTTTCCTTAGTTTAAAACAATAATACTATAGTACAGTATAATATTTGACGTATAGGCACATGATACCTTTCCTGCAGAAAAGTAAACAGATTTGTGTCAGTTTGTGCTAGCTTATATTCTGAGATGGACAGGTTTTACAAACCTAAGCTGGTCAAGCTGGCTATTATTGCATGATCAGCTTTCCCAGTTTAGCCATCTTGGGTGATCACCTTGACCAGCATAAAAGTGGCAAAAACATATGATATATTATGGTAACCGGACAGAAAAAATAAAATAAAAAAATAAGCCATTGACTAGTCAAACTATATATATATAACTTAGTATCAATATAGTTAATCTTACTATATACTGAAAATGTGAAAATGTAATTGCTCATGCAAAACTTGCTGCCATGATGCTAAGCTGTTTGTCAGGACATTGCTAAGATGTTTTACTGTAGGTGGCTTTAATGCATTATTAAATGTGACGACTTATTAAAGGGTTAGTTCACCCAAAAATTAAAATTCGTCATTTATTACTTACCCTCATGTCGTTCCACACCCATAAGCCCTTTGTTAATCTTCGGAACACAAATTAAGATATTTTTTGTTGAAATCCGATGGCTACGTTATTTTGTTTTTTTGACGCACCAAAAATATTCTTGTCGCTTTATGTACGCTTTAATGTCTGCTGCATAAATACCTGTTACACCGTGTCCTAACCAGATGCACTGTGACACCGCGACACACAATAAAAGGTATCGTTTCCATGTTAATCAGTGTTTTTGTCCTAACTAGCCACGACGGCAACACGCGATGATTCTATTTTAGAAACGATTTCTGTTTTTCTGCGATGTTGCGGCTGGAACAACAACAAAAAAATATGGCAATGATAATCTCAGGTATTGTTTATGTGCTTTATTTAATGTTAAAAGTGTCTAATGTGAGTCTGAATATCATGCTGTGTGTTTTTTTATAGCTGTACTGAAAACAACAATAGACAATTCACCTCAGATCTTCAAAATAAATAAAAGGAAACAAGAATGTTCAAACTGTCAACTCATTGTGAACAGACAAGAGTATTCTATGACAAAGATTGCTTCATTAACTTAGCAGCATGTATTTTTAATAATGTTAAAATGGTGTAATATTCATGAACTTGATTATGTACATATCCATTTCATTGCGAGTGCCAGGAGCTTGCCAAGAGAACCCGCCCATGCGCTCTTCTGATTGGCTGTAATTTTTGATTGACTTTATCGTGTCTCATAGTTGTGTCGCGTCTGGTGTGGACAGACAAATTGTTTGTTGCTGGAATCTTATCGCATCGAGTCCGGTTAGGACACGTTGTTACTTCTTCCTGGTGATGTGTAATTGTCAGTTTGTCAGTCTCACTTTTCCACCTCATTTTATTGAGTTCCCCCCTGCAGACAGACAGACTCACAGTCTCAATACTGTATGTCCTTGGAAGTTAATTATTTTTTTTTTCCCTCCACAGAGGCCAAGTGGAAGTTGGCAGCCAAAACAGCGGAATTCACATTCAGAGAAGGTAGAGCTGCCTCAGGTAACTCAGAACACACCTCAGGAGACTCTCTCTCTGATTAAAAATGACAAATGTTCCAGTGCTGCACTTTAGGTCTTAAAAATTTGCCAATAAAAATTATTAGCTGCCACAAACTGCATGTCCTGCGGTTTTTCTTCCCTTAAAAAATGATTACTAGAGAAATGAAAGCTCATTCAGGCAGTAAAACACGTCTGCGTGTGCAACTCTAAACAACTGTTTCTGCCGCTTTGGACGGGTCATAAATAAAAACGTCCTCCCGCTCTCTCGCTCTCTCCCATGGGCGGCAATGAGAGGACATACATGCGCACACAGACACCAAACCTCACAAACTTCAAACGTCATATACCATCTAATTCTCACTGATTTTTATAATCATACTATATATTCAGCATCTTCTACAAATTACTAAATTGCAATTGTTTTTGTAAATATTATGAGTCTCAAGAAGTGTCAAATGTTACCCCAAAATGGACACACACACAAAAAAAACTAGAATATAATATCTTTGTAAAGGCTATTTTTAAAGAGTATTTGCTTTGAGACATTAATTCCATCACAAATAAGCAAATTTCCCCCATGTCTCATTATTGTAATGCAATTTTATTATTCTCAAAGGCTTTTCTTGTTCTCAAGGGTGAATCTTGTAGTTGATTGTCACTACTTAAATACATTTTTTATTTATTTTTATTGTATGTTTTTATTTTATTTTATTTATTTTTTTATTGAGACAGAAATGTTCCTGACAGGTTTCATAAGATTTTTATTACTGAGCCACTCACACAAACACACTCCCTCATTCACACAGCAGCTTTAATATGTCCGTACATTGCCATCCATCTCTGTCTGTTCCAATCAGCTCAACTGCTATCACCGGCTCATACGCGCACACACACGCACACACACACAAACATGCCAGAGGAATAAACGCTTCAAAGAGCTGTTAAACTTCCCATTTAAGGGTTTCCAGCCCAGGAGGCAAAGGTTCTCTAGGGCCATACTATACTCTCACATGCAAACACAGTGCTGCGAACATGAATGATACCTTAAATTATGCATCTTGGTATGGAGACAATAAAACAGGTGAACAAACATCCCACAGAATTGCACTGAATGTAAAAAGTAGTAAAAATGATAAGAGGCATCGAAACAATTTTAAAAAACAGACCAATGCATAACAGCAAACACTAGCTGATACTAATATGGTCACCTATATATCATACTGTACATTCCTGTTGTCAGTCCATTTCTCTGTCTATACCAACCCATTCTCTACGTAATATAGTGTTGTCAAAAGTACCGACTACCAAGTCGTGAGTGCTTGAAAGCAGGCATCTATCAGCAGATATATTAGGGATCTGCTGATAGATGCCTGCTTTCAAACACCCTGTGTGTAAGCGACAGTGAAGAGTGTCAAAGATGTTTATTTACAATATGTTTTTGAAGCATTGATCATTGTAGCAAATCACAGACATATCAGTTAAGCGTATGAATACAATGGCCAATCCGCTCAACAGCGCTCAAAATACTGGAGGGAAATACTGGTATCGTCACATTTTTAAAATTTCAGTACAGACTTGGTACTGAAGTCGGTACTTTTGACAACATTATAATAGCAGCTCTCTATAAACATCCCAACTACAGAGCACTACCTGCGGCAATGCAACAGTGCTCTGAAACCCCCTGCACTCTGTACAAGCCATAATGGATCTCTGTGTCTGAAAACTGCAAACGTATAGTGAGTGTTTTCAGCACTGCGGTTTGTTAGGTTTAATGTCACGCTGAAGCTTCAGGGTCATGCATGCCTCTTGGGAAATTTTCACCTGGGGAGATGCTTGTTACGTGTTACCTGTGCGACGAAACCTATCAGCACAAAAAAAGAAAAAGAAAAAAAAAAAAATGACTGAAGTGGCACAGCGAAGCTCTGAAAGACAGTGGAGACATAAAAATATTGAGAGCGTTTTAGGAGGAACACTAAAAGCATTGTCAAAGTGCACTTCAAAGTGCCCTTCTGCACGGGGTTTGAACTGAACACGCTCATTTGAAATACTCCCGGCACCCAGGCTGTCAAAAACCCAAGAGTGTGAAATACCAGAGAGGGAAAAAAAATGAAAGTTCAAGTGCTGAGTGAGAAATGAATGTCAGAGATCTTCACCTGCATGACTGTTCTCGAGGAAAGCTCATAGTAACATGCTTAACTACACAATTTGCATGAAGTTTTACATTAAAAGTATAATTTAACTGCTCTGTCATGCCAGGGTGCAAAGATTAAAGTTCACCCAAAAAAAAATATATTTATGCAAAAAAAAAAAAAAACACTTCATTTTAGGGTGACATTGTTACAGTGTAATTACACAAACAAGTACTAAGTAATATTAATTAAGTACATGTACTACTTATAGTGTTAAGGTTAGGGATAGGGCTTGGTTTAGGGTCAGTTACTTGTAGTTATGCATAATATGCTGTTATTACTGGAGTAAATATATGTAACATGCGTAACACCTTAAAATAAATTGTTACTGACATTTTTCATAAAAAAGAACTCCATAAAAGCACCATAAAGATGCTATAGTATATTCCAAATGTTCTGAAGGTATACAAGTTTGTCCTAAGAAAAAACTTCCCCTCTTCTTCACATTGAGGTTCAAAATGGTGCCTCAACATCATGCCATTGGCATGCCATATGTCGTGACCAAATGCAATGCAAAAATTTACATTTGGGGAAAGGAGAATTGCAAGGGCAAGATTTTCAGTATATAACCTGAATTTTGGTCTGTTCCTCAAACAGAGCTATCAACTGGCTTCATAAAACTTTGAGACTATTTTAGAGCAGACAGATGTGAACATTATTATTATTAATTACTATTATTAATAATAAAGTAACAAACCAATAAACAAGTATATAATAACATTTTCATTTATAGGTTAATCTATTCCTTTAAATATCAGATGCACTGTCAGTTGCAATAGTTATTTGACAGTCTGGAAGACATATTTTCTAGCTAGCTGCTTGCTAATTTGTACTTAGTTTCATTTTACATTAAAAAAGGAAAAAAAAACTGAATAAAACATTTGTGTGTGCATGTGTGTGACTGTCAATTTGACACTTATTTATGCAAATATGCAAGCAAAATGGAAACGTATTCTCATTTACTTCTTTAAAAGTTGTCGGTCAGCCTCAAGTGAGGTGTTAGTGAGGGTGCTTAATGAAAATCTTTCAGAGGGAAACAGAGGCTGTAAATTAGCATAGAAAAACATATTTCAATTGCCAATCTAATTTAGCACCCAGTGGCCTCTGGTGGGAGTGGTGTGTGTATTAGTATTCTACAAGGCTATTTGTTTGTGTGCGTGTGTGCGCGCGCGCTTGTGTTTACCGTTCTCTGGCTGTGATTGTCAGTATTCTAGTCCAGCGCCGCTTGCTGAATTCTCAGCTGCATCAGGTCCCCGGCACTGTGATTAAATTTGTGTATCTGTGTGCTTGTGTGTACGCAACAGCTTTTATGCAGATGTTAAAGCAATAATTAAACTGCTACATTAACAGTACTGTACGAACACCACGCAATAATAATGAGAAAGAGTTCACGTCACGCCAGTGTATTTTTGTACAAGTCCGCTGGCACATTTCTGAGCTGATCTTTGCTTGAGGATTGCTATATTTTTTAAGCTTAACTCCCACTCTTTTTGTCTTTCTATCACTCTTTCCATCCCTCTCTCTCAGGTGCTCATTACAGGTCCATCTACTGCTCCATGCGCTCCGCAGGGATGCCCACTAAAATCCTTCTCTTCCTGTCTTAGCCCCTCTCTCCCCTCTGTCTAACTCCCTCCTCTCTTATTTCCCTCCTTTCACCCTTATCGCTGCCTGCAGAGGGAGTCGTGCTGTCCTGAGGAGAGAAAGGCGGGAAAAGACACAGAAAAGAATTAAAGGATGTACGGACTGATCTAAGAAATAGGCTGGATTCATTTACAAATCTTTGCGTTGCTTCAAACCTGTATTATTTTTGTTTTGTTTTTTCTTCTGTGGAACGCAAAAGATGATGTTTAGGACAATGTTCGAATGCATGTTTTTGAAAGAAGAGGTCTGCTCACCAAGGTTGAATTTATTTGATCAAAACTACAGTAAAAACAGTAATGTTGTGAAATATTATTACAATTTACAATAACTGTTTTCTATTTGAATATATTTTAAAAATGAATTTCTTCCTGTGATGGCAAAGCTGAATTTTCAGCATCATCATCTTCAGTGTCACATGATCCTTCAAAATTCAGTCTAATATGCTGATTTGCTGCTCAAGAAACATTTCTCATTATTATCAATGTTGAAACAGTTGCGCTGCTTAATTTCTTTTGAGGAAACTGATATACTTCTTTAGGATTATATGATGAATAGAAAGTTCAAAAGAACATTTATTTGAAATAGAAATCTTTTGTAACATTATAAATGTGTTTACTGTGTTTAATGCATCCTTGCAGAAGAATTTTATTCAGAAAAAAAATATTTAAAAAAACTGACCTCAAACTTTTTAACGGTAGTGTATATAAAATAATATTAAGGTCCCGTTCTTCGTGATCCCATGTTTCAAACTTTAGTTAGTGTGTTATGTTGTTGTTAGAGTATAAATGAAATCTGTAAAATTTTAAAGCTCAAAGTTCAATGCCAAGCGAGATATTTTATGTAACAGAAGTCGCCTACATCGAACGGCCAGTTTGGACTACATCCCTCTACTTCCTTCTTTAATGACATCACTAAAACAGTTTATATCTTGTGTATACCTCCGCCCACAGGAATACAAAAGAGTTGCGTTTGTAGAGCGTGTTTGTCGCCATGTCGTCAAAACGCTGTTATTTTCATCCCGCAGTTCAATCACCGGGTCTGATTCCGGCTCAAATTGATAGGGTAAAATTAAAGACATGTTTGCAGCAACACTGAGCGTGTGCATCTCCACGTTATGGTAAGAGGCGTGACCTTTCCAGGCAAGATGTGCTAAGCTGCTGTCGAATCACAACACAGGAACCGCTGGCACAATCAGAACTCGTTACGTATTTCTGAAGGAGGGAATTCATAGAACAAGGAAGTCATCAGCCCGTTTTTATGACAGTGGAAACAGTGATTTACAGATAATTAAATTATGTGAAAAAGCGGGACCTTTAAAAATGTACAAAAAAAAAAAAAAAAAATATATATATATATATATATATATATATACATATATATATATATATATATATATATATATATATATATTTTGCATCTGTAAATAACTGTTATATGAACAAGTCCATTAAGTTTAACAAACTTTTAAGTGTTTCATTTAAAGATGAACATCACTGAAAGTAAGTGATGTTGATTCAGTGGTGAAGATTCACCACTTGGAATGAATCAGTTAGTGAAGAATTCATCAGAACGAGTAAAACAGGCAACTCCTGTGTCTGTCATTCAAAGAACCGGTTCATAAGAGTCATTTGTAGTCAAACTTTGTGACACAAGCACACACTCACACAAAACTAGTCTTCATGCAGCCTATGAGCACAGTTCAATAGAAAACCATGTTGTCTTGTCTATACTCTGTGGTACACTATTTTTTTTCTTATATCACATTTGATTCAGCCTTAAAGTGATTTAGATGATCTGTCCCTTTAAGGCCCGAAGAAAAGAAGTCAGTCAAACTGAAAGATCTGCATCGAGCAACATTTCTGTAAGTTCAGTACAAAGTGGAGCCATAAAACATATGGGTGAGTGAAGGAGAGGAGAACGAGGACAGTCGGATGATAGAGAAGTGTTGGATGGAGTGATTAGTGAAACGAGAGCAGTAACGTGTGCTGTCATCCTCACCATATCCCATAAGACCGTTCTCCTCATCAGCATGGAGGAGCTCAGATGAAATTGAATTCATTTGGCCCTCTCTCTCTCTTTCTCTCTGAGGTGGGAAAGCAATGATCCATGTAATTATTATATATTATGGGAGGATTCCCAGTCAAGCAAAGCATCTAATCTTACAGTAATCCACTGCCCCTTACACACACACACACGGAGACACAAACACACATTTTGAATGTCACTCTCTGGAATAATCTGCCACTGGATATTCTAAATGGACTGGGTCGCTGTCAAAGTCATGTATATGTTAACTAGATTGATAGACTCTTCACCTGTCCTTCATTGACTGTCAGGTCCTGTGTGTGCGTGTGACCTTCAGAATGAAGCACGCATGCAAACGGTTCATTATCATCTGGATTGGAGGCATGTGATGGCAGATTTTGCGCAGGGACCAGAAAACGCACACACACGGCTCCACACTCCTGTAACCTGTCATGAATATTTAGCAGACGTTCTGATTTCTTGCCGTTTAGCCAAGCTCTGCTGATATGACATTTTATTACTTCGCCAATATAAACTCACACGCACACACACACACAAACACACACAGTTAGGTAAACAGTACTATCACTGTCAGCACAACTTTAGGTCCGCACGGAATCTGTCACACATTTTCTACATTTTCGGCGCTGATTGTGGGGGAAACTGTGGAATTCTGGGGAATGGACTTAGATATGGAAAAATATGTTAAACAGAATTTTACCCTTCTATTGCTAGCTGAAAGCATCATTGAAATTAGCCAAGCACAGAATTACATTCTTAAAAATAAGGTTTTTGCGGTGATGCCATAAGAACCATTTTGTTTCCCAAAATAACTTTTCAGTGACCATAAAAAACTTATTTTTATATTGTAAAGAACATTTTAATAATCTAAAGAACGTTATTCCACTATAAACGACCTTTTGTGCAATTGAAAGGTTCTATGGGTGTTGTTTCAAAGTGCTAAAATTAAATTTAGCCTACTTATATTTTCCAAAGACTCCAAAAATGAATGTGATGAGGGAAAAAAAACCTGTCTACCACAAAATAATGGCAAGAAAATTTGAGTTGTTTTTGCAAACTGTACACAAACATACAGCACAATCTGTGTAGTCTGAATCACAACAAATGACTTTTATGAATCAGATCTTATAATGAACCAAAAACCCAGCAGCAGTTATGGATCTGAATCAGTCTGACAAATCCTTCATCGAATGAATTCACTGAAACGGTGAAAGTGGCTACTGAATCAACTCACCTAGATATTAATTTCAATGAAGTTTGATGGATATGAATCTGATATAAATCTGAGGTGGGGTGGTCACAGTTTACATAAAAATATTAAGCAGCACAACAGTTTTTAAAGATTGTTTTTTTACAAGATGTAATATAAGTCCTAGGTGTCCCCTGAATGTGTCTGTGAAGTTTCAGCTCAAAATACCCATAGATTTTTTTTTTATTAATTTTTTTAACTGCCTATTTTGGGGCATCATTAACTATGCACTGATTTTTTTCAGCACAACCCCTTTAAGAGATGCGCTTCCTCTGCCACACAAGCTCTCGACTATACATCGCATATACGCAGTTCACACAGCTAATATAACCCTCTAATGGATCTTTACAAGATGTTCATCATGCATGCTGCATGCATGCTTCGAATTATGTGAGTAAAGTATTTATTTAGATGCTTACGTTTGATTCTATGTTAGTTTGAGGCTATGCTCTGTGGCTAACGGGCTAAAGCTAACATTACACACTGTTGGAGAGATTTATAAAGAATGAAGTTGTATTTATGAATTATACAGACTGCACGTGTTTAAAAATGAAAATAGCAACGACTCTCGTCTCCATGAATACAGTAAGAAACGATGGTAACTTTAACCTCATTTAACAGTATATTAGCAACATGCTAATGAAACATTTAGAAAGATAATTTACAAATATCACTAAAAATATCATGATATCATGGATCATGTCAGTTATTATTGCTCCATCTGCCATTTTTCACTATTGTTCTTGCTTGCTTACCTTGTCTGTGCACAGATCCAGACGTTAATACTGCCTTTCCTTGTCTAATGCGTCGAATGGGCTGGCATTATGCAAATATTGGGGTCATACATATTAATGATCCCGACTGTTACGTAACAGTCGGTGTTATGTTGAGATCCGAGATATTGTTTTCCGGAAGTCTTTTAAACAAATGAGATTTACATAAGAAGGAGGAAACAATGGGGTTTGAAACTCAATGTATGTCTTTTCCATGTACTGAACTCTTGTTATTCAACTATGCCGAGGAAATTCTAGGGCACCTTTAACATTCATACACTCAAAAAAATGCTGGGTTTTTTCAAACCATGTTTGGGTTTAAAAATGTAATTTTTAATTTCAAATTTAAACCAGTGGTTGATTTGTCCATATTTGGCCCAAACATGGGTTGAAACAACAGCATTTTTTAGAGTGTTAAGGCTGATTTATACTTCAGCGTCGGACCTACGCTGGAGCCTCTGCACCGTAGGCTATGCGTCTGTTTTCATTTATACTTCTGCGTCGTTGTCCATGCAGACCACTAGGAGGTGGTGTCCGCGGTCATGTTGAGTATTAAAACAAAAGCCGAAGAAGAAGCAGCTCGTCATGTATGTTGTCAGAGAAGCTTACAAACAGAAACGGGAGAGAAGCGGCAAATAGGTAATGACTTTTGTTGCAGTTTGACTTCATGTGTCCTCTGAAAGTGTCCTTCACTATGAATGTTTTTTCATTCATAGTGAAGTTGAAAGTGCTCGCTCTTCTCCGAGTGCTCCGCGCCAGTTTTTTGACCCGAGGGAGGGGTTCTAGCAGACCAATCAGAGCGCTTGCGGTCCGCATAGAATTGACGCGTTGTTACATTTTTGAAGAGGTGCACGTCAGGCTACGTCGTAGGCTATGTTCGTGAGCAGCAAATCAGCATATTAGAATGATTTCTGAAGGATCATGTGACAATAGCTATGTTTCCGTCACCCTGTTTTTATGCGCATTTTGAAGTATAGCATCAGAAACAAATAATGGAAATGTCAAATTTAAAAAAAAAAAAAAAACTTTTAACACTCACTTTAGGTGGATTTTGACTTGTGCGAAAAAGAGTTAATGCGAATAACAGGAGATGGAAACGCAATAAATTCTGACGTAGCTAACATTAAACCGACGTGACTCATCTGTTTCCGCTAATGGTGTTTTATTTACTTTTGGTTACTAGGTTACCAATACCAATGTCATCCGCTCTAACAACTTGATAGAACAAACATTTGTTTGTTTGTTTGTTTTTTTCAGCTTTACCATCAAAGAAATAAATTACACATTAAAATATACTAATATAGAACAATTATTTGAAATTGTAATAATATTTCTCAATATCACTATATTATTTTTACTGTACTTTTAATTTTATTTTTACTGTATGTTTTTTTTATTATTTAAAAAGCCTTGGTGAGCATCAATCATAAAAAAGTAAAGTGAGAAAAAAGGCTGAAAACACCACAAAAAAACAAGTCTAAAGAAGCTTAGCCATCCAATTCAGAAGTATGCACTCAGTACTCTTTCTACTCACTGTTTTTCAGCACTCCTACCTTCCTCACCACACAGAGCACCTGTTCAGACAGCAGATTTCTCCAACCCACAGACTCATGTTCTCAGTCAAACATGGAACACTGATCCAGAACCAATCCCGCTGATCTCTGTGGAAATGACTCCGCTCTATTAGCGCTTCACTTTAGCGGAATCATTGCAGGATGGTTTCTAGCTGGCTATGGGCTGATGCTACTGATGAATTACACTAATTTTTTGGAACACCATCAAGATTTAAAAGTTAAAATGGAAAATGGACAGAAAAAAAGAAAAAAATGCAGATCAGATGGTCACATTGACGGACAAAGGAAGTCAGTAGCTTGGGTGTGGGGGGAGTGTGTCATGTGCACATGAACAAATCCACACACACCTGGGGTCATCCTGCCCAGCGCGGAGCATAAAGAGGTCATGTCTTGCTCAGAGAGAGTGAAAGTGCATTGAGGCATTGCTATAGGCTGCAGGCTTCCTATAAACACCTAGAAGAGGGTTTATGGGTTTGGACAAGTATGACACATGCACACACACACACAGCTGATCCATGCTAAGAAATATTGCCTGAAAACAAAAACTTAATTGAGGTCACAAGCATACACGTCTATCTGAATGGCATCAGCCCATGAGCTGCATTGAATATGAAGTGTGTACTAATAGTAGCAGTTCATTTGAATTGTTGCGAGACTAACGAAATCCTCCATGTTTGCCTTTAGTCGTAAATGACCTTGCCGTACTACAGGAGCACTTGTAACTCGTTGCCTAACAAGCAATTCATTACACAGCAATTAGACACCATATTAATTAGCAGTTTAGATATGTACCCCTGTTAAGTGACTCGTCATCATGTGATTAGTACTTCCTTCAAGTAAAATGCCCACTTAGGAACACATTCAGACATACTAAGTAGATAGGTGCACAAACACAAACACACACACACACACACACACACACACACACACACACACACACACACACACACACACACACACACACACACTCTATATGCTGATAATGACAAAAACACTTGTATGGGCTGAAACATAACTGCTAGAACACACACAACACAAGTCTCCAAAACGAGTCTCCAAAGGCCTCATCAGTCACCACATACTCAATGATTGGGGAAGGAGACATAGATAGAAAACTGTCCCAACTTCCTCCATCTTCTATAAATGTGCCCTTTAAGAGTATCCAGACACTCATTTAGACCTTCAGTACAGCTAACAAGCTCATCTTACACTACGATAGGGCTGGGAGATACGGCCAAAAATATTATAATTTTTTTTTTTTTTATCATACAACAGTGGTTCCCAAACTGGGGTACACTGAGTAGTTGATTTAATTCTACCTTAAAATAATATTAAAATCGAGCATGTATTTCTAACTTCCAAAATGTCATAAATCCAGTACATTTAAGGGCAATTCCAGCGTTATGGACGTGACATTTGGAGTCAAAACTTGAAATATAAATGCTCAAAGAATGCATTTAATAGCAACATATTGAACCGTCTATTTATATATTCATAATCCCTTACCAAAGGAGTCCAGACATTAGAAAAATGTCAGTCTACTCAACTGTTTTATTTTTTAGATGAGGGAAATATACAGCGTTACGGACGTGACAAAAAAAGTCACTAAGTTTTGGGTGACAACATATTTTTTAAGAATTCTGTGAATTACATTGCGCAAACCAAAAGTAATACTGCCCACCGAATAAAGAAGGGTTGGCTCTCCACAGAGCATAAAATAATAATTTTATTTCATTTTTCGTGTTCGCATTAATGAGGAAAAAACAACGTTACGGATGTGACAGTTTTCCGTTACGGATGTGACCGGTCTGAAAGCGGCACAGAAGACTGCTTTAAAACTGCTTTAAAACTTTCACAGAGACCTCAAGCAAGCATGTACACCACCAAATATTGAAATCTGGGATACCAGTATGGTAAGACTCCACAATTGATCAACTTTTTACTAAACTTTATACAAATGTAACGTTATACTCTGTATTGCAAAAGGTTATAGATTAGACCTATTTCTCATGTTGACAAGCATGTGCGTTGTTCAAGAATCAATTTAGAGACCATGATTTTCCTTCTTACAGAACTGCATGCTAAAATACATTGACAAATATTAATGTTTATCATAAAGCAGTTTAAAATCGCATGTTTTCCCCACAGTCAGGTGAACCGATTGACACTATTGCCAATCGCAATCATGTCAGTTTTATGTTTTGTGTATGAATGACCACACGGTTTTTTTCGTCTAGTTTTCAGAGTTTAAAGCGGAGTCTTGAGTCAAAATGATCAAACTTTATTTCAAGTCAAAATTATTGCAATCGTATTATTTTCATTTTGTTTGATCGCGCGGATTGTGATCATTATAGGCTAGGCTATTCATTTTTAACCAACAGGTAACGCGACATCCCAATTCCCGAGGGAAGTGTCCTATGAGACACAATGCTCTTCTATAAGTTGTACTGTATCATATAGGCCTACCTTTTGATGTTCATATTTCGTTCTCTGGCAAGAGGAAGAGAAGATCGGTTCATGTGCGCCTGATCCGCCGCTTACAGGCGCTGCAGAAGCTAATCTGTCACACGCCGTAGGCTATTAAAGAGCGACATCTATTGTTTAATTTTTGAAAAAAAAAAATAATAAAATCGACTGAATTTGAAAGTTAAACCTTTTTCATATTAAAACTAACAAAGCACAAAGAGTATTGCGATTATTGGGTATGTTCTGATATGGTAAGCCTGAAACAGATGATAGCAATATAAAGAAGCAAACTCATAGGATTTAATATGAAGCGTCCGTAACGGTCACGTCCGTAACGCTTATTATGGTTGTTCACAGCAACGTAGTGAAATGAATTGTTGATCCTAATAAGCATAAACATAATTTAGCTTTGCATATAAAGTTTCAAGTTATTTGCATTTATAATTGTTATATGACATAAACTTAATCATTAAAACGTTACGGACGTGACAGAGCACTGAAGCGTCCTGACCTCTTTATTCTAGCCCTTATAAATTCATCAGGCAGTGCTGTTATGACTAAATGAGTGTATTTATTTCTCAGGCATGTATCCATCTTTCTACACAATGCTTACTGCTAAAATTAAAGTTTAAAAAATGGGGTCTTTGATCCCTTTTTTGAAAGCATGAAATATGGTTGGTTGAAAATTTAATTTAAGCATTGTTACTTACCACATATATTGTGGATAAACAAGGCAATTTTCTTAAAATTTCTGTTAGAGCACATTAATACAGTATATTACAGACCTAAATGGACAATTTAAAAAGGGTTTTGTTCTTTTGGTTAAAACTTTTTTTTTTCATAGTAAAGATGACCTTTGCGTGGAATTGCCCTTAATCAAATTACCTCATCATTTGCAGTCAAAAATTACTGTATCCACTTTAGACTGTAAAACAAGCAGCATGCAAATGATAGATTGCGTGGAGAGTCTGCTGCCTTAAACCGCGTTAAATGACTGTCGTTCTCGACAATGCACCTTAGTAAAAGTGGGGATTTAGCACTTACTCGCATGAAGAACAAATATAGACACAGATAATGGATTAATTTCGATTTAAGACTCAAACTTTCTCCGATACAAAAACATACTTTGTGTGAGTTCTTGTATTTAATGATGATAACAAGCAAGAACGCACTTGTTCCCAAATATCCACATGACTGTAAACGTGGCATTATTATACAACAGTTCAAAAAATAAAACGTACATTTTAAACACAGTACTGTCAGTATTTACTCTATTTTGTAATGAAATAATAGTTCTAACGAAAACCACAGCAGAACTACAACACTGTTTCGCGAACAATTCTGCGGCTTTGAACGAATCGTGAGAGTCAATGATTCAAAGATTCATTCACAACCACTTGCTTCCTTACTGAATGAATGACTCGATGACTCACTCATAAAAACTGTGACTTGCTGCCACCTACTGGCAGTTTTAGTTTAATATTTAAACGTTTTACCATCATTGCATATTTCTCTATTGGACATTTTTTTATTTAAAACATTATTTATTTTAAAAAGTTATTCATAAAGCTAAAAAAATGCACTGAAAAAATCAATTTAGGGGGCAAATATTGTCCCTTAATGGTAAAGGTGTGACTGCAGTCGAAGTGGAAGAGAGGGGGTACGCAGAAGGATGGTAGTCCCTTCAGGGGGTACTCCAAACTAAAAAGTTTGGGAACCACTGTCATACGATATCGATATTTAGCACAGTATTCACTTACCATTAATGAGGAAGGAAATGCTTTCCACATATTTGTTAGACCATATTTGTTGCTTGTTTTCCCTAAATTCTGTGTTTTCCATTTTATTTTATTTATTTATTTATTTTGGAGGGGGGGATTCTATGTTTTATGATTTAATAATGATTAATAATGATTTAAACTTTAACAATTTAATCAAGCATTTAAAATGTCCTCAAATGTAAATATAACAATTAATTCACAACAAAACATTGCATATTTTATTTTTTTTATCAGATAAGATGCTGCACGACAGAACTGTATACATTTAAAACATGGATGAAAAAATATCTTGGTTGTATGACATTCCTTAGAAATAATAATATTATTATTACTTTGAGAAGTACATTTTAATATACAGTAGTGGTAAATTTCTGTCATAATTTCTTGAAGTTAAACCAAACTTTTATTTTGACGGTTTGTCGTGAAGACCTTTCAGTTGTAGTTTCAGCTTATAGGGTAGTTTTGACGGTAGTTTTTCTCAAACGAAACGATGAAAAGCTTGTGAAGTGACTCTCAAAGCCGCTCTGGAGATGAAGTTCACGTGTTTATATATATTGAGACGGCAGACGCTGAAAACACAGTGAGCGTCACGTGCTTGAGTTTGTGTATCAGACAAAAACGCGCCGTTCATTCACACAGAGACATGTAGAAATCACTTATTAGTGACATACACTGACTGGCTGTTGTAGCATTTATTTCTGCTGTGTGATAGGCTGTTAGATTAATCAATATTGAGGAAAAATGTCCAGAGCTTATCATCATTATCAACATAAATTTTATTGCAATCTCCATATGATATCTTTTATAGCCCAGCCCTACACTACAGTCTAGAATCCAGACACAACTGTTTAGAGTTATTTTTACAAATATTTACAAACATTAACACATTTATTTGACCTATTGCTACCACTAATCTAAAAGCACTGTGATTAACTGAAGAATAAACCAGAGGTGTGAGTGGGTGATTTGTAAAAACCTTGCTGTTTCATTACATTGAACGCTCCAATTTTCCAATCAACTAGCGGTTTACTCAAGCGAGGGATGCTGAGGAGGCCTGTCGAAGGTTGTGTGTTCAGCTACATCTTCAGATATCCCAACCATACAGTTTAATGCACAACAAGCCAACCTTTAAATGGGACAGATATTTCCCTGTCAGCTCCTATATGTCAAGAACACCTCAGACATCCACAGTCATTTGGGAAATATATCTCAGCAAGGCAGGCTGAACCAAAACTAAATCACCCATAATGTCTTTCTCTGGAGTAGCCAAGCATTGAATTTCCACATATCAGGATCACAGCACAATTATGGCACATTTAGACAGTTTGTGAAAGATACCTTTTCTTTTTTTTTTCTTTACTCTTAAAGCAGGACTATATGGAAACTATATGAAAATCAGCAGATGGACAGCATAAAGACCCGCAGTGGGAATAAAATGTGGTTCTGTGAGCACGTCAAAGGCAAAAAAAAGTCTACTGGCTCAAAATACACAGATGTTTGAGACAAAAATGACAAGAATGATGAATGGCTCCATCTTAAAATTCACAGGAGTTACGAGAAACACTTTCTGAGTCTACCATTCAAAACATTCTCCTTTCTGACTCCTTACAGCTATAAAAGAGAGAGAAATAACTCATAAATGCCCAGGACTATTATCCTAAGATCACTGGAATCTAAAGGACATTTTCTCTGCAATTTTCTTTTTACATTTTAGCAGTTTTGTTTAGTTACTCACCAAATGCACTACCATTCAAAAGTTTGCGTTCGGTCAGATTTTTTTATGTTTTTGAAAGAAGTCTCTTATGCTCACCAAGGCTGCATTTATTTGATGAAAAATACAGAAAAAACAGCAATACTGATATGATTTAATAGAATTGTTTTCTATTTGAATATATTTTGAATCAAAGCTGAATTTTCAGCATCATTACTCCAGTCTTCAGTGTCACATGATCCTTCAGAAATCATTCTAATATAATGATTTACTGCTCAAGAAACATTGCTTAATATTATCAATGTTAAAAATGGTCGTGCTGCTTTATATTTCATATTAGCATTTATTTGAAACAGAAACCTTTTGTATTTCAATTTAACGCATCCTTGCTGAATAAAAGTTTTATTTTTTTCTTCTTCTGAAAAATATTACTGACCCCAAAATTTTGAACCATAGTGGCACTGGTATCTCCTTCAATGCAAGTATAATTTTATCATCAAACAGGCAAAGATAGTAGATTGTTTACAAAAATAATAGCCCATCCCTCTCAACAAGACACATGATTTAAGGTATCATGTATGTCTGTAGCACGAATGGTTAAGTCTCATTCTTAGCATATGGGATTTGTTCAAAGGTTTCTAAAAAAATATGAGTGAATTTGCCCTTCCTTTTCTTTTGTCTATAGGGCTGAAAGATTGACTGGCAGATGAAGTATACAAGTCTGTGTCTGCTGGCAGGGAACAGTGGTTCAGTTCAGTTCATTTCAGTGGCCCTTGTGACCTCAAAGTGCTGTCAGCAGTTTTAGGGTCCAACATTGACAGACTGACACACAGAAACACACACACACACACTTAAACACTCAATCTGAACATACCCTACACAAAACAACACCTCCAGGAAAAAGATATAGAACAAACTTGTCTCGATCGTGTCAAGCCAGTCAGACCTGCACACACGTATATGTTTGACAGGAAGCACTTATAATGTCTCCAATGCCCCAAGAAATATGTCTCTTTCTGTCTCTTGCACTTTCATGTTTTATAGTTCATACTTTTAAACTACCAAGCATCCATCCTTCACATCAGCAAACATTACTGCAGTGAATAAGCACAACAATGTCATTCGATCTGTTCAAATCACCCACAAATCAACAATAAAAAGAAAAGAGCAGAATAAAGAAGAATTACACACAAATTTGTGAAAAGAAATGATATTAGTACTGTGATGTTTGTGTGTCCTTCAAGCAAATAATGGGCTTTACTACCCTGAGATCAAAGTCAATTTGTACGATCAGTTAAACAGGCATCCAACTGTTTCTTTTATTTGACTGCAAATACACAGAAATACAGCTTTTGTTGATTTAAAAAAAACACTTGCTCAGTTTTCAGCACCATTCATTATCGTGGCAGAAAAGAAGCCATCTCAATTATGACTTGAAAACAGTGATTTGTCAGTATAATAAAATAATATTAAAAAGAATTTAAGACAAGGATGATGGAAGGGAGCAAGGAATGGATAGATGGATGAATGGATGGATGGATGGATAAAAAACGGATGGAAGATGGTTGGAGAAAGAAAAAAAAGACAGAGGGATGGATGGGAAAAGAAAAACGAACGGATGGATGGATGGATGGATGGATGGATGGATGGATGGATGGATGGATGGATGGATGGATGGGGAAGGAAAACAAACAGATGGATGGATGATGGATGGAGGTATGGATGGATGGGGAAGGAAAACTGACGGATGGATGGATGGATGGATGGATGGATGGATGGATGGATGGATGGATGGATGGATGGATGGATGGATGGATGGATGGATGGATGGATGGATGGATGGATGGATGGATGGATGGATGGATGGATGGAAAACAGATGGATGGATCAATGGATGGAACAATGGATGGATCGATGGGGAAAGGAAAAAAAATGGATGGATGACATGGGGAAGGAGGATGGATGGATGGATGGATGGATGGATGGATGGGGAAGGAAAACGAACAGATGGATGGATGGATAGATGGATGGGGAAGGAAAACAAACAGATGGATGGATTATGGATGGAGGTATGGATGAATGGGGAAAGAAAACTGACGGATGGATGGATGGATGGATGGATGGATGGATGGATGGATGGATGGATGGATGGATGGATGGATGGATGGATGGATGGATGGATGGATGGAAAACGGATGGATGGATCAATGGATGGATCGATGGGGAAAGGGAAAAAATGGATGGATGACATGGGGAAGGAAGATGGATGGATGGATGGATGGATGGATGGGGAAGGAAAACGAACAGATGGATGGATGATGGATGAAGGGATGGATGGATGGATGGATGGATGGATGGATGGATGGGGAAGGAAAACTGACGGATGGATGGATGGATGGATGGATGGATGGATGGATGGATGGATGGATGGATGGATGGATGGATGGATGGACGGACGGACAGACAGATGGATGGATGGAACAATGGATGGATCAATGGGGAAAGGGAAAAAAACATGGATGGATGATGGATAGGGAAGGAAGATGGATGGATGGATGGATGGATGAACAGAAAGAAAGACGGATAGACTGATGGATGGACAGACAGACAGGAAGTAAGCAGCAAGGATGGACGGATGAACTAAAGAAAGCGTATCGCTGGAATAAGTTTATGTTTGTCATTGTGTGAAAGTTGCAAAAACAAACTCCAGCAGCCCTTGTATTGTAATTGTGACAACAAATAGATTCATTATTTCATATTGATTTCCTCTGCATGAGTATATGAGATTCCTGAAAATAGAAACCCAAACAAAGGATCAGATAGCTGCGGTCTTTACTGGTCCCTGCTAGCATGAGACCAGGAGGACCATCTTATTCCCCTGCCGATCTTAAAGATAAAGCTTTTAAACACAAAACAAATTGTATATTCAAGGTCACATGCTTAATTTCTGGGTTCATTTGAGCTGCTGTGCTCTTCCAAACCTTGTCTACAGCAATAGCAGAGTGTGTTTATGGCTGCGTGTGTATGTTGATCGGAGCTGTGATGGCTCATTAAGCAGTATGTTCTGTAGGGGTGGGCGCAAGGCCTCGTCCTCCTGAAATCAGCAGCCGAGTCCAGCAGTTTTTTCCAGCCATTACCTCCTCCAGTATTAGACCTACACATTAACATACAAGAGCTTTTTATGACAATTCTTTCCCCTACACTGAACATGTGTTTGTGGGTAAAGAACGGCCAGTAACGCAGCAGGACACTCCAATGCCTCCCACTGTCTGATGGACGGCAACGATTTGCTCCATTTGCACCTGTGAGCAGGTAATAAATGAGGAGGTTCGCAGAGAGCTTTTACCCACAAGGACAAAGACAGCAATTTTCACCCTGAGAGAGGAGAGTTTACCTTGCACTACTACACACACATACACAATTGTACCAGCTGCGTTGCACCATATGGACCACAATGGCCTCAAAATATGTGTGTATGAGTGTGACAAAATGTGTGTGTATCCATGTCCACTACAGCTTACATGGCTCTTTTTTAGGGTCTATAAGGTGCACCGACCACTTTCTGCCACTTACAAAGAAATAGGTCTAGAAAAAAATATTTAAAGAAATAGTTTAACAAAAATGTACATTCATTAATTTGAGTAATTGTGTAGGTATTTTTTTTTTTAAATCATATTAAAAATGATCTATTTAAATTGATATAACTAGTGAAAATAAATTAATACATTAGTATAAAAAACAAATTAAAAATATAAATTCACAATCAATAAAAATACACACATTGTCAGTATATAAACTCAATTGAATAATGACTAAAACTCAATTAGTTATTAAAATAAATAAATGAATGGAATCTCACTTAATATGTTGAATATCCTGTGCAGTCAAGTTCTTTAACTGTAGCCATTCTTACAATAAACATTCAATCATGTTCCTAAAAGGCTACATGCACTAATTTTGCAATTAAACAGCAATGAAATTTAGTTAATTAACTATAATAACAATCTAGCACCATTAACATCAACGTATTAACAATTAGCATGCTAATTCTCAGAGAAAATGTGAATAAAAGGCTGATGAAAATATCCCCAACCAGTGACCGCCTTTGAAAGGTACTTCTTTAAAGTGTTCTACAGATTGTATCTTCTTTGACCGCCAGTGTCACTCCTCTCTATTAGCATTCGTCTCCAGCTAATTTAAATGCTAATATATCCTAGCCTTTTCTCTGCGTGATAAAGCTAACAATCGACACTGGAGGCCTTTTTGTAGCTGAGCTATGAGGCAATTAGCTCAAATAGTATAACCATATACAGCGAGAGGAATAGAATATTAAAAAAGCGATCTGACTGCCCTAGGAGAAAACGCAGGAAAAAATGTAGAAAGTGAAATAGTGCTGGGAAGGGTGACAGTGAGCAGTCAGAGAACAATTTCATAGTTTTGTGGACTCCAATTGGACTGCCTGTGATAAGACAGAGGTCAAAGGTGAATTCGTCAGAGTAGAGGAAAGGATAGACTCAAACATTACTATCATGAAGTCAAAGATAGAGGGTGAGAGAGAGACATTTCCTGTTTGTGATTTTATAATGTAATGCAGGGCAGTTTTGTCATGGTTAAAACATATTTCGGAAAAGGCATTTACAGATAACCTATGCAGAGGATAGAGGAGTTTCCTTTTATAATAGGGATAGTGGAACATGATGGGATATGCAAATGAGAATACAGACCTACCGTGAGTTCCAATTATAGAACTATAGACAGAACGACAGACAGGGTGATAGATAGAATGATACAACGAACGAGAGATAAATAGAACAAACGATAGAGATGGAACGATATAATGAATGATAAAGAGATGAACAATAGAGAGATGGAACATAAGAGAGGATGATTGAACGAACAAACGATTGAAGGAACGAAAGAGAGAACATTTGAACAAATTAACTAACTAACTAGCGATTGAAGGAATGAAATAGATAATGATTGAACGAAGGAACAAAAGAGATAAAGATAGATATATGGAACAAAAGAGAGAACGATAGAGAGGTGGAACCAATGAGAGGTGGAACAAAATAGATAACAGTAGATAGATGGAACGAAAGAGAGAATGGTCAAAGGAATGAAAGAGATAACAATAGAAAGATGGAATGAAAAAGAGTACAAATGAACAAATGCTTGTCTTTCAGCGTGGCAAATACAGAAAAATCTGAATAAATAACACGAAAATCCCATCTGGAAGTCACATATGCATGTGTCTGCATCCATGCGGGTATTTCAAAGCATTTCGGCATTTCAAAGAGAAATAACTGTCCTGTAATCATAGCCGTCCTTTGCTCAACTAGATTGTTGTATTAAATATTCAGAACTGGACAGACTGCATAAAAACCAGGAGAAAAATTATTCATAATGCAGGTAACACTCACACAGGGACCCCTGGATGAAAGGAAATGTCATTTGTCACTGGCCTTTTTTCATCTTTCATAGCCTGTTGGCCATCCAACCATTAAATAAGCATTATTAATTTATTTATTAATTAAAGTGCCCGTAGTCTCACCGTGGTGGGCCGAGGGTGCAGCCTTACGTGTTATTTGCAGCTTAGGGGCCCACAGAGACAAATCAGACCAAGAGAGAGAGAGACTTAATGAGAACAAATAGGTAGAGAATGCAAATGGTCGTTCCCTCAACTGCACTCTGCCACCAGTCACATCTCTCTGCATATTACAGCTTCAGGGCACCCTGGTGGAACCAATGTGTGTGTGTAGATGTCAGCGGGCTTTGCGAGAGCTCCTCCTGTGGTGTTACTCATTACTGAGCAGAGAAACTAGTGCTTGTGACTTTTACACCAGATGATGACACACACACACACACACAGATGCACACATACACACACTTTCTGCTGATATTCAAGAAGCAATTAAGCTCTTCTCAGCACTGCTTCCTGACTTGATATCCTCAGTATTACCTGAACTTCTCATCACTGGGGGTCACACACACACACACACACACACACACGTTTGTTTTTGTGAATTGTGAGGACATTCCATTGGCGTAATGGTTTTTATACTGTACAAACCGTATTTTCTATCACCCTACACCAACCCTACACCTAAACCTACCCATCACAGGAAACTAAAAAAAACCCTTTTATAAGCCTTGGGGGGACAAAAATGGGGACATGGGATAATGTCTCATAAGTCACCCTCTCCTTGTAATACCTATGTCATACACATGTCATTATACAAATTTGTATCCTGATATGTCACAAAAACACGCGCATACACACAAACACACGTTTGTTTTTCTGTTATGGTAGGGATTTTCTATTGACGTTTATTATTTTATAGTGAGATAGACAATAGACATACACTACCATTCAAAAGTCTCTTATGCTCACCAAGGTTAAATTTATTTCATCAACATTACAGAAAAACAGGAATATTGTGAAATATAAGTACTCAAAATGACTTTTTTATTTTAATATATTTTTAATTTATATTTATTACTGTGATGCAAAGCTGAATTTCCAGCATAATTTCTCCAGTCTTCAGAGTCGCATGATCCTTCAGATATCATTCTAATATACTGATTTGATGCTTAGGAAACACTGCTTTTTTTATCAATGTTGTTTTAAACAGTTGTGCTGCTAATATTTTTGTGGAATTTATTTAAATAATTTTTGAAATTGTGATATAAAAACTCGCAATTCTGAGAAATTTTTTTTTTTTTCCCCCCTTCACAATTGGACATTATAACACACAATTGTGAGGTTATATCACACAATTCTGACTTTATATCATGCAATTCTGATGTTATAACTCGCAGTTCTGACTTTGTAATTTGCAATTATTATATTATATTATTAATTATATCTCGCAAGTCTGAGAAAAAAAGTCATTTACCTTGGGATTACCTTGTTTTGTTTTTTATTTCATGGCAGAAACAAGCTTCCATACTTTACTGTTACTGATCCTGTTAGTATCATTTAAAAAAAAAACAAACACACAGCTATAAACAAAAAGTCAATAGGTCTCATTGGCTAATAATTTTTGTAAACATAAAGTTGTGTTCTGTGAGTAATACTAATAGTACTAATAATACTAATGTAGACCTTAGCAAAGACCACTAAATGTGCACAAATAACGTACATACAAAGGACACGCTGACCTTGTGGGAGCAGAACAGCAGCACCGGTTCCACATGCAGTGCAGGTTCGAGACAAACACCCGTAGGGTCAAGTGTCCAGAGTATTCATCGCAACTCCAAACACACACTCAACGTCCTTGAAAACACATGAGCAGTGAAATGAAAAATAAAGCAGAAAAACAAAAAGCAGGTGATCTACTTCTACAGCAGCCTGCTCTTCTGTGGTTCGTCGGCTGGCATCAAGAACATCGGTACCCTGTGGCAAACGGGGCAACGCCAGGACCACTGAGGCAGAACGAAGGTTGTGTGTGTTTTTCAGAGCATAACGGAGGTCATGGGGTGCCAGACCGAGCTGTGTAGGTTATGATCAGTGTCAGCGTGTGTGTGCGGCGTGCGTTTGTGTGTTTTCACACTCCAGGGGCCAGGGTTGATCGAGTAAAAAGCTTCCAGGGCCAGCGGGGGGAATGGTAGCATTCCATTAGGAGCTGAGTAGCGGGCACATTTGCCCTGATCTATCATTAGCCTGACAGGCAAGACTAATCAAGTGCCGCACATACAAATGAAGATCTCCCCCTGTGGCCCTCTGAAGTCTCTGGGCATGAGAGCGTGTGTGCTGGCATGCGTTTCGCACCATGCTGCTGTTGCCTAATCTCACTGGTCAACTGCATTTCAACTAATGCTAGAAGGAACACATGCAGTTACAAGCAGACAAACCAAATTACTTTCATCATAAATAACTGTCATTAAAGCTGAAGCATGTCATTTCTGCTCCACTACTAAAGAGACTTCAAAACATACTTCCCAAACATTCCCCAGCTGCCAGTGTTCAGCAAACAGGTAGTCCTGCCCTAAATTCGCAACACTGGCTGTTCAGAAAGTCAACCAAAAAATGTCATGTGTTAACGTGTGATTAATTCAAAATAATTTAATGCAAATAAATTACAAATTGCATCACTAACCCTAAGTCACGCAGTTAGATGATCTTAGCCGACTTATAAGATCATCTAACTGCGTGACTTAGAGTTAGTGATGCAATGTTTTTCACACTGAGCATCTACAATGGTGCAAGCACCTGTAACCCTGGTAGGAGGAAATTTCTATTCCAACCCTTTAACCCGATTTTGCTTCTCTGTTTGCGACCAAATAATTTTAAGCCACTGAACTGAAGGGGAAAGTTTTCAGTCCCATGATCGAATAAGCGAATTAATTCAAACAATCGGTCTGAAAACTAGGCTGATTACATCAGAGATGGCAGAGAGAATAGAGACTTGCATTGCTTTTTCAGCGAAGTATTCATTCCAGTGTGTGTTTATTTACTCTGCAACCGTATCGGCTCAGAAACCGCCATTTTTTGCCAGATCTGGTATCGGTCAGATGAGACCGATCCAAATCCAGTTTTGTGGATTATCATTTTCATTTACAAATACAATGTTTGTTTGTTTTTTCTTGTATACTGCCTTATTTGTTATGGTTCAGGCCATGGTTCTCTTTTTTAAATTTTATGGCTGTGGTTTCAAATATACTGATTACCCCCATCCTTCAATATGCTTACAGACAGTAAGCCCTGTAAGCGTAAATGCAGCCTAGAGTGCTTGGGTCGTGGGTTTTAGCTGTTAGATTGGCGCCATGCGAATGCGTGACTTGCCGGCGTGCAACATGTCATTAGCGTACAAGATCCACTTTCCCTTGTCACACTCCCTGTGCACTGTTGACAGACTGAGGCTGAAACCAGGCGACACTTCGAGTAAACTCAATTAGTCTCCCCGCCATTATGACACGCATCAAAAATAAAAGAAAATATTTACATAGTGTCTGCCATGGACCAATTACACACTGGTGTGGGGGAAGGGGGAAAGCGGCATTAGCATATCATTTGCATGAAGCTTTAACTTGTTTTTAACAGGTGACATTTTGATGTAACTTGTACACGACACAGGGGAGAGAGTGAGTTTATATGAGGGTTTGTCATTGCACATTTACACATCCTTTCCAACAAATGAAAAAAGTCTGGGATCAGGGACGTAGAAAAGTGGAGGGACACATATAGACCTTAACAGCTTGACTCATGAATATTAATTATGTGTAGCAATG
The DNA here is from genome assembly GCF_024489055.1 of Chanodichthys erythropterus. Classification (NCBI taxonomy): domain Eukaryota; kingdom Metazoa; phylum Chordata; class Actinopteri; order Cypriniformes; family Xenocyprididae; genus Chanodichthys; species Chanodichthys erythropterus. The sequence goes on from NC_090241.1 coordinate 32,676,316, forward strand.
TTTGCCCAGTAATCCTAAGAAAAAGCGCTGCATAGTAAAATTGAGGCTTTAACTTCATTTTTCGCCCTAAAAAAACTAATTTGTGCATAACTGTATTCCAACATTGCATCAAAACGCACCTAATCTCATTGCTGTCTTGGAGAAACATTTGAGATATAGTAGAGATCTCATTTTTGACTCTAACTATGCTAACTCTCTCTCTCTGTGTACTTTATGACAGACCGTCATGGCATTCACCACCAAGAATGAATGAAGATATATTAAATATAATGGGTTATGGCTTTATGTCAGCCATCCAACAATATTGCAATGTACAGCTGACACATCAAACACAGAACTAATAATAAACCTCTGAGCTATGATACTGACTCTGCTCATAAAGAGACAACGTTCATATACACACACACACATACACTGTCTGCAGAAATAGTGTCCTTGCTACAATGTTACAATTACAATAATGAAAACAGTGAGGGATCAAGCAAACATCCAAGGACAACAGACTTTTATAATGTCACAGTGTAATTTATGAGCAGCGATGAGGAACATACCATATAGGTTTTATTAAAAGTATATATATTATTCTTCTCAACAATAAAAGAGGCCCAACTGCTGTCTTACATGCAAAACTTATGAGCAGGTTGTTTTAAGTGCAATTAAACTCAATACAAATGACTCTTAAGCATCAAATCTCTTAAGTGAATCAAAATGCTGTCTGATTCAGAAGCAAATTATTTGTATCAGCCAAATAAAAAGTGAATCAAATCAAATCATAAAGCAACTAGTGTAGTACAATTCACAAACAAATGACTCTAATGAGCTAGGTTCTTTTACTGAATGGTTTCTTTTAAATGTATCACCCAAAAATGATTGAGTCAGACGATTCTGGCCTTAGACTTGTGGGTTTGTACAAAGAGGTTTACATAGCAAGCACCACAAATAATATAGGAAAGAATTATGCTTATGTCACATGAGGAGTTTTAAAAGATTGATGTTTTCCACTTTATCCCCTCCCACCATCCGCATTCACTTTATATCCTCAGCTCTTTTATATAACATATTTACAGTGCCGATGAAGGAGAGTTACTCATTATAGCGGCTGGAAGCCTGGCACGCTAAAGCTTCATCAAATAAACCGCAGGTATGAAAAGACAATAATGATGATAAATAAACTAATGACTGGGGGGTATTGACCAGACACAGGTGCACACAAGGCCCATGAAAGGAAAAGGAGAGATAGATGATATGGTGGATAGAGACAGAATGCAGGTCTGATGGGGGCAAATTACGGCTAATGGTATTTTAGTTTTCTTTCCCACCTGATTCTATTTGTCCATGATTCTATTTCACTGGACAGTATAACTCACCCTCTGTGTCTAATAGACTGCGGGGAGAGCTGAGAGGAACAGCGCACAAGGCAAGAGTAGTGCATTCCTGGAATATCAAGTTTTTCTCACCATTTATTAACCAAACTGATCATTTCAAGGAATATCAAGCAAAATATATACCAATATCAATATTATTTAGAACTCTGTCTTGTCAAATTTAAAGTAGCCCCACCCCAAACTCATGCTATTGGTTGATCTATGGATGTGTTGGGCTGGTCACGATGATTTGATTGCTCCCAAGAGCTAGTATAAGCATTTTGGGGGCAAATAAACCTACACTCTAAAAATTGCTGGGTTAAAAACAACCCAAGTTGGGTTGAAAATGGACAAACCCAGCAATTGGGTTGTTTTAACCCAGCGGTAGGGTTAAATGTTTGCCCAACCTGCTGGGTAGTTTTATTTAACTCAACTATTGTTTAAAATTACTGTATTGCTTAATTAAAATTAACCCAAAGTATGTTGGAAATGAACATCTATTAATGTTCAATGAATAATTATTAAACAATAAACATTTATTAAATTGCTTATTAATAAATTTATATGAATAAACTATTAAACTATTAAATTTATATTAATAAAATATTAAAGCTTATTAATAAACATTCGCCTTTTGTGTATTATTGTTGTCTCTAATTGCATCTGGTTTTTAATTTCCCAACTATTTTGGGTTCATTTTAAGCTAGCCATATAGCAATTTTTAAACAATAGTTGGTTTAAATAAAACTACCCAGCAGGCTGGGCAAACATTTAACCCAACCGCTGGGTTTGTCCATTTTAAACCAACTTGGGTTGTTTTTAACCCACCATTTTTTAGAATGTACAAATTGCTTGCTTACATCTCTTAATATTAAGCTTGGATAGTAAAAAGTTTATTTTATGCATTTTGTTTCATCTTTTCCAAAGCATTAACAAATAGCTTAATACACTCTAAAAAATGCTAGGTTAAAAACAACCCAAGTTGGGTTGAAAATGGACAAACCCAGCGATTGGGTTGTTTTAACCCATCAGTTGGGTTAAATGTTTGCCCAACCTGCTGGGTAGTTTTATTTAACCCAACTATTGTTTGAAAATGACTATATGGCTGTCTTAAAATGAATCTAAAATGAAATTAAAATGTTAATTTATTAAACATATTAATAAATGTTAATTTTCAAGATATTTTGGGTTAATTTTAAGTAAGCAATACTGTAATTTTTAAACAATGGTTGAGTTAAGTAAAACTACCCAGCAGGTTAAGCAAACATTTAACCCAGCTGCTGGGTTAAAACAACCCAATTGCTAGGTTTGTCCATTTTCAACCCAACTTGGGTTGTTTTTAACCCAGCATTTTTTAGAGTGTACAATTGCAATTTGGAAACTTGTACATATTATATTCCCCTACACTAATCCTTTCCCCTTTACACCAAAATAATTATAATATACATATAAATAAATATTAATAATAAACTAAAAAATAAAATAAAAATTGTACAGTAACACATATACATTTACAAACTTCACCTTTAATCACCAAAATCCAGTGTATTTAATTATGTTTTAAAGACTTTTATGATGATTCTATTTTTACCGCAACTTCATATTTTCACTCACAAACACAAGTGGGTTGCTACAGTAACATGTTGCATGTAGTCTTAAAAAAAAACAGCAATTAGTGTGCATTAAAAACACAACGTATAGTAAGAACTGTGATAGAGACGTGTATTACTGCTAGTGAGAAATAGACATATATGGTACTTAATTAACGCTAAATGAAACTTAACAATTAAAAAAAAGAGTGGGTGGATAAATATAAAGTGGGTCAATACATTAGTTTGCTTCGACGAAACACTGTATGATCTCCTGCTAGCTTAACTAAAAGCAAAAAAAAAAAGTCAAAACACTGTCAAAATACTGCCAATCAACACAACACAATCAAATATTGTATTTGGGGATTTGCAGGGAGGATAAGAGAAGAGGGCAGAAACAGCGAAACTCCTGCAGCATTCATCATATTCTGCCACCTTCATGCTGATAGAGAAAATTAATAGCTTCTTAACCGGGGAGTACAAACCAACCCCTGCAAATACTTTCTAAAGCATTTAAATCACTTTCAAACATACTGCAACTCTTTTGCCATTTTAGAAAATCTTTAGAAAATCTTTAGAAAATCACTTACAGCCAGAAATAAAAACATATAAAAGAGGAAGTGGTGTAAACTAGTACACCTCTACAAAATGTTCCTATTAACAGCATTAATGTTTTGATTGCTTTTAGAATGTGTATATTTGGTATATAGAAATACAAGGTATGACTCTGATTAATTCAATGTGTATTTTAAGCTACACCACAGCTTCAAAAATAAAATAACTTCTATATATTCAGCTACACCCTAAAAAGATAGCATCTCGGCAAGACACATTCAAAGAAAAACATTATATTATGCAGTAAAAAAGACCTTGTGTTATTTGCAAAACTCTCTGAATTTGTTGCCTTGTGCGGTTCAACACAACCGCAAGTCCAAGAGCACCTAAACACTCAGTAAGATCTTATTTCAAACCATGAGCACCACCTCAGATCAATGTCACGGTGTCCTTGAGTAAGTCAATAAATTCCCAGGGGCATTTCCAGGTACTTGTGCCAGTAAGGTCGAACTATCTGAGAGAAGCCTTATGTAAAACTATATTTCTCTTCTTATATATATATATATTACACATTATGTATCTATATATAAAAAGAGAAAAAAAAAAAAAAGAACAAAAAAACCACTGAATATCCATTCAAATGACTGAGGACTGGCGTTCCACAACATTCCACCCCACAATTCAACAAGCGGCCTAATGCTCTGCCATTTCAAATAATGAGGGGTGCTTTGCTGGATTTAGGTCAAAAGTCATCATTTTAATACTTCCCATTAGCGGCGATCAAGGAAAACGGTCTGCACAAAGGAGTTCCTGTTGGGTTCTGGCATCTCACTGTCATGTCAAAGGCGTAACTCATCCATCATTTTTACGATGGCTTTGGTTTTCACATAATTAATGGCTGTCAGCAGGATGTAAATGTGTGAAGATGAAAGAAAGGGAAAACATTTAAATTAACACTGTCACTTTGAACAATGGTGAGCTGGAAAAGACGATTGCGTTCGCATTCGTGGGAGATGAAGTAGCCACCAGAAAATGAGAAAAGCGGAGCATTTATCTCTAAGCGCAGACACAATCGATGTATGAACATCGGCGTATACCTTAAAAAGAATCCAATGCGTCTGAGAGTCACACATTTTGCTGACATTTTCAATATTCATTTTAATATGATTATGTAGAGATTCATGATTCAAAGAGAATTCTGGGAGGCAGAGCGTGACACAGGATGAGCTATGGATGTATAATGACATATAATGAGGATTTGAGCTACAATGTACATTGTTTGATGTTTTTTGTGGTTTTTAGTACTTTGGAAAATGATATAGTAGACCAGTCTTTTTTTTTTTTTTCTTTTTGGACTGATATTTTCAGTGGCATGTACCTTTTTTCAAGGCTTACCACAGTACAAGGACACAAATTTCTGCAAGGTTCTGACCCCCACCAATACCACAATCATTAGTTATCCAACTTTCCACCATGTAATGGTCTTTGTTATCTAGTTTGTTGCTCACAATACATTTCAAAGAGTGAAAAAGAGTTCTCTCGCTTTCTCATTTCAACCCTTTTACTGTGGCCTCCTTTCATCCTTTAACGCACTGCTCTAGTGGATGACCTTTTCACAATGTCCAAATAATGCAACAAAGTGTGAATCCACTCTAGCCAATCGCCATTAACCACACCAATTAAAAGTGTTTTTAATCTTCCACTGGGGAACAAAGCCTCCTTCTCGAATTGCCAACAGTATCTGTTGGATGTCCAACACAGTCCTTAAAGGTTAATGGTGTCTCCGTAGAAGGAAATGTAAGGAGAATGAATGCATGTGGGTCTTGTTACTCGTCTCTCCCTTCCCTTGACTTCTGACAGAGACCTGACATAAGAGCCACCCAGTTCATTATGTTTAGCCCACTGCGCTCTGAAAATACTCCTGCCCTTGCCATCTTCTTGGTCACGTTTTCTTGCACTCACTCCTTCAAGGAATTAAAGTCAACATGAACTAGCTGTCACAACTTCCATACTGTGAGATATTTCAGAGTGAAGTAGATTATTATTTTAGGAAAAAATACAGAAAATAATGGCCATTTTCATAGGTAAGTTCTTGCAAATAGGAAACTTGGCAGATTGGACAACAGGTGGATGAAAAAGCTAAGCAACAACAGCATTTTTTAGTCATTTAGAAGCAGCGTGAGTGAAATAATGACTGTAAAACAAACTGCATTTCAAAAGCGCAGCACTTTCAGCTTGGAGCTGGATCAGCCAATTAATCGTACTTCATCTCAATACATTTGCCCACACGTTTCCTCCTGTGAATCAACTGCATGGTGCGGGGCAAAATGTGGCAGACAGTTGGGTTTCTAATGGCTAATGAGGGGGCTTGGATAAACAGTGATTTACGAGGATCTGAATTCATCTCATGAGTCTGGACAACTAAGGTTGTTAATTTGTTATCCTATTTATTAGATTGGAAGAATTAATTGTGTACTAAAGGTTAAAATACTTTCTCCAATCCTGCACATTTTGAGGTCAGAGTGGTCGACTACTAGTCAACAAAGAACTAGTAGGGTAATACGTTTAATTAGTGAGTTTATCAATAATTTATTTCAACATTATATCATATATATATATATATATATATATATATATATTTAGGCTTTAAAATATTTACACATTACAAAACACATTAAACTCAAGAAACAATTCTTATCAATGTTGAAAACAGATGTGCTGCTTATTATTTTTGAGGAAACTGTGATATCAATATAAAATCAATATATTCACTCACCATGGATGCATTAAAATGATCAAAAGTGACTATAAAGATACTTATAATATTACAAAATATTTCCATTTCAAATAAATGCTGTTCTTTTGAAAATATTCTATTCATCAAATATATCCTGAAAAAAAGTATCATGATTTCAACAAATATTAAACAGCAAAAACTGTTTTCAACATTGATAATAATGAGAATTGTTAATAATAATTTTAAAAATAATAATAACAATAAATTTTAATATATAAGTTATTTTAAATTGTAATAATATTTAACAAAATTACTGTTTTCACTGTATTTTTGATCAAATAAATGTAGCCTTGGTGAGCATAAGACACTTTCAAAAACCTTTAAAAAAATTTTAATTATTCTTTGTCTTATTCTTTTGGCAGATAGTGTATATATAGTACATTTCTTTTCAATAAAATCTGACACTCAAAAGACAAAAGTTCCCATTCAGTCGGTCATGTTCGACGTACGTCGGACAGACCGACAAATAGGATTCCTATTCGTCGGTCTGTCCGACGTACGTCTCCGTTCCCTCCTTCAGGGAACGAGGGTTACCTATGTAACCGAGACGTTCCCATTCAGTCGGTCACGTTCGACGTACGTCGGACAGACCGACGAATAGGAATCCTATTCGTCGGTCTGTCCGGCGTACGTCTCCGTTCCCTCCTTCAGGGAGCGAGGGTTACTAACCGAGACGTTCTACACTCATTCATCATAGCTAGAATACAAACTTCCTAAATCTACAAGTTTGAGTGAACTTTAGCACACTAAACTCGGCAGACCCAGAGATCTTCACTAGTCAGTGAGGGCTAAAACTTAATTTTCAGCAATAAATGGAGAAACAGCTGGATTTTGGATAATTACCACATATTACAAATGAACAGCCAGACCAGAATGGGGTCCTTTCTAACACCTTTCCAACGGTATTCAAAATAAGATTCGCTTAGATCTACATGCAATCTGTCTTCATGGTAAGAGATTTAATTATCAAATGAATCAAATCTTAACTGACAATCAAGACACTCTTCATCTCAATCCAATTAGTCTAAATTTATTGATGGATTCATTGATGGCAATTACCGCATTTGTGTGCGCACACACATCTGTGCAGGTTTCTTTGACAATGTTCCTCTCCATGAGAGAACTGTAGAGTAAACAGAAGGACAGGATATTTCTCAATGCCAGCCATATGATGTTTGCTCAGCTCTCCAGATCTGCACTGTCTGAATCATTCTGCCAACACCTTCCTTTTTCTCTCTCTCTCATCCACCTCTTGAATAACCCTCTGCCAGAAAACCTGAGCCTCATCCTCTTTATCTCAACCCCCTCATACCTCATAGCCTCTCTGAGGAACATCTACGCCCAGTTCACTTCAATCCTGCTTACAAACATTGAGTTTCTGCTGTGTCCATGTCCTCCAGGGAAGTTTAGACTTACAAGCTCAGAAGTCATAATTACGATGTGCATTTTTTTGCTCTCTTTTATGCTTACTGACAAACAAACAAAGCTTTTTAGCACTACTGCAACAAAATAAAGAGCAAAGTATATTCACTATGTGTGTAACTGTTACATTATGTATTTTATCCTTTTCGTGCTTCAACCAAGAAAAATGGCAAAAGTAGTTTTGCTCACACAAGACTGGCGTCTCATAAACAGAATAGCATTATTGCTGTTCTTCACAAAATGAGTGTAAATATCTTGACTTGAATAGGATAGTGATACATTTGCATAGTAAAATAAAATTGTAATGAAAACGTATTACTTTTATAAGCCTTGTTGTATTGTAAATACAGAAATTGCAGGTACCTCACTGTGTATATATCCACAATACAGTGCAGCATCATGTAGTTTATTGCACAACTATTAATTAAAGCCAGCAGTTCTAGCTAAATCTAATTTTAAGAGTCATGTTTGAAGCCAAAATAAGCCGACCTGTGACAGAACATCAATTACTGCACCAGGTTATTTTTCTAAGCTCACCTACTACATATTTTGATGAAAGAACTGGTAATTGCAATTGAATTATTATGAACAATAACCTTTCTATGCTTTACACTATGCTTAACATCCCTTAACAATTTAGTAAAATCAAAAAGCATCTTTTTTGCTTTGGCCTAAGTGGGAACCTCTTAGCATGCTTTATTTTAGACACTTACGGCTGTGAATAGAATCCATCCCCCTGCTTGTTCTCTCAGGACAGAAAAGTATAAGGTGTCACATTCAAATGAGTCCCTTGCTGTTTTTGTCCAAAGCTCTTTATTGCTCTATTGATTCTGAGAGTGTTACGTGACAGTGCTGCATGATTTGATGGGGCGTCAAATGAGCCTGTGTCTTTTTAATGACGCTGTAATTGAGCCTCACACACTACGGCAACAAAACAGCTCAATCTCCAACCCACGCAGAGGTAAAAAAGAATGACAGGTCAGATATCAATAATAATTATTAATAATTTCATCCGGAAATGTTTTAAGAAAGTGCTGTATTGGTAAGCAGATGGTGAGCAGTTGCAAAGTGGTACACATTTTAAAACACCTAATATGTGCAATGCAATCAATTCAATTTATTGAATCAGTTCAAAATCTCAAAATATTTACAATATGTATCCACATATATATATATAAATTATCATTTTAAAAATATGAATATGACATATTAAAAACATTCACTCTGTCTTTCTTTGACATTGTCTCTTTTTTTTTTCCTCCCACAGGAGCAGTGTCCCTTTCAACCTCTCTCTCTTTCTTTCTACTCTTAAACTCTCATGAATCTTTCAGGAAGAATGTCTGTAAATCCGGCCTTGCACACACAGTAGAAAAAAATATAATTACTTTTTATCACACATTAAATCCCCCGACACCCTGGACATCAGAGAGGGTCCTTCTGCCCATCCAGAATGAGCATGACCCTCCTGGAGAGTGCTGACTGAAGGGGAACAGATGTTTGTGCCCTGGAGAAATGAATGAAAGAAGAGTGGAAGATCTCGCTTTCATGTTCTCTCTTAGCCTAAGACTAGATCACAGTTACATGCTTAATTAATTTAACGTCAATGACATTATACGAAACCTATCTGAGAATAAGATGCATGTCAAACCACAGGGGAAAAAAAAGACTTGTATAATTAGTTAGGCTAGGACTTCATTGTATACAGCTGGAATTAAGGAAATATTACAAAATAGTCTCCATATGACATGGTTTAGGGTTTGGTGACCAGCAAAAAAAGTATTAAAAAAATAATTATATAAGAAAGTATAAATATAATTATAATTAAGGTTATATTTTCTTAAATAACTCGCATTTGGAAAGTAAATAGGTGCTGAATTAAAACATAATTTTGAGTTTAAAATTAAGAGAACTTGGTGACATCAGCTGAAAAGGAAAGTAATTTCAGAGGCTGATTTGAAAGAAATTTGAATGAAATACTGAGTAGAAAAACATTGGAAATACCAAACCAATAAAACATTCACAGAAAGTGTACTAAAACAGTGAATATGGTCCATTTTTGATTTCATGTTGACTTTAAGGAGTTATTTAAAGGGATAGTTCACACAAAAATGAAAATTCTGTCATCATTTCTCATTCTCAAGTTGTTCCAAACCTGTATAAATTTAGGAAATAAAAGAAGAATATGGGTAACCAAACAGTTGTGGGGCATCACTGACTTCTATAGTATGGAAAAAAATATACATATGGAAGTCAATGGTGCCCCACAATTGTTTGGTTACAAACATTTCTTTAAAATATATTCTTTTGTGTTCAGCAGGACAAAGACATGTTTGGAACAACTTGAGGGTGACAGAATTTTCATTTTTGGGTGAACTATCCCTTTAAGGGGGTTGATTAAATAAACAATAATAAAAAAAAAAATAATAAAAAATTTTCACTTCCTTACCTCATACATTTTCTCTGTATTAGAAAAGGAAATTTCACAGGGAAAAATGTGTTTTGAGTGACATCAAATACACAAAGTGAGCAGTCTTTCTCTTTTTAGGTGAACTGCGTCTTTAAATACTGACTAAATGTGGCTCCAGATAACTCCTCAGATATTAAACATGGCTGCTCTAGAGGTTTTCTCTTTCTGTACAGTATGAAGAGGAGACGTCTCATTTATAGTGGACTTGGCCCGCACTCCAGTATTGAGCTGTCATTTAGTCAGCCAAATAGAATAAGTGGGGAGGATTAGACCAGCACAGTCATGCAGATAACACCTCTGACAGTCTTCCTTTCTCTCTCGCTTTCGCTCGAATACTAAACAGGCCACTGAGTGACAGCTTGTCAGAGGGCAAGAGTGGAGCGCTGAAACCTGGCAACCCAAGAGCAGGGCGATAACAAGCAGGTCAAAGAAAACAATTACGGCCCTGGCGCTTTCTAATGGACACACGGGAAATAATCATGTTCCTGTGTGTGTGCGTGTGTGTGTGTATGTGCGTCTGTGTGTGAAATCCATTATGTCCCGACAGCCCTTGCAAAGTCATTTGTTGGTCCTCTCAGGTGTCTCATTTTTTCGACCACTTCAAGTGTTGTTTTTTCCCCCTCCTCTCCTCTCTCTCTTTTTCTGTCTATCTCTCAGTTGCGGCTCTCAGCGTTTCATTTCTCCCTGATTTCTCGCATTGTTTATCCACCCCCTCAGACGTGCTTTCCATCTCGGTTTAGAGCGGCAATCACAACAAAACATGGAGCAGTCACAGTAAAGCAAGTCGCTTTGTTTCCATACATGTTGAGGCTTTCAGACTCGCCTGCTCATTTAGCCCTGGCAGCCTCGGCAAGAATTCACTCATGATACATGTGACGGTTTCTCTCAGTGAAGTTTAAAAAGTCTTTTTCCTTCCTTTTAAATTTCATTCATCATTTGTTCCAACTTTACTCCTGGGTTTTTACTCTTTTTTACTCTTGTTTGACTCAGAGAGAGATGGGGTTATAGCACAGGGGCGGCCATTAGACATGGGTGAAGTGTCTCATTCAAGGGCTCAGACAAAGTGGTCGGAGAAGGAATGAGCTTTCTACTCATTATATGGAGCTTTTACCCACTGGGCCGTGTGTTCAAGGCTCATCTATGCCGTTTCTAATGTCTGTAAATCAGAGTGTTGGCAAATATTTGAAAAAAGGAACACATTCAGGAAGTAGACTGTGTTAATGTGGACATCATTTTGCATCTTAATTAAGCAAAAATAATTCAGTCAAATTCAGTTATAAAGGAAAATCTTGTCAACATTTCTTAAAGGGTTAGTTCACGCAAAAATAAAAATTCTGTCATTAATTACTTACCCTCATGTCGTTCCACAGCCGTAAGACCTTTGTTCATCTTCAGAACACAAATTAAAACATTTTTGATGAAATATGACTCGTCCAATTTAACCGACACTTTCAGAAAGGTACTAAAGACATCATTAAAACAGTCGACATGACTGCAGTGGTTCAACCTTAATTTTATGAAGCGACGAGAATTCTTTTTGTGTGCAAAAACAAAACAAAAATAACGACTTTATTCAACAATCTCTTCTCTTCCCTGTCATTATCCCTACATAGATGCCGCAGTGAGCACAGTGAAGACTTCCGTGTTTACGTCCGAATGCCGGCTCAGTATTGGCCAAAGCTGATCACGTGAGCGGCACGACGCATACGTGTGATGCTGACGCAGGAGCCAGCCAATAATGAGTCGCCATTCTGATGCAGAACCTGGAAGCGCTGGACGTAAACAGCGTATGAGAATGACATAATAGAGAAGATATTGTTGAATAAAGTCATTATTTTTGTTTTGGTTTTGCGCACAAAAAGTATTCTAATCGCTTCATAAATTAAGGTTGAACCTTAACCTGTAGTCATGTCGACTGTTTTAACAATGTCTTTAGTACCTTTCTGGACCTTAAAAGTGTCAGATAAATTGCTGTCTATGAACGAGTCATATACCTCTCAGATTTCATCAAAGATATCTTAATTTGTGTTCTGAAGATGAACAAAGGACTTACAGGTGTGGAACAACATGAGGGTGAGTCATTAATGACAGAATTTTCAATTTTGGGTGAACTAACCCTTTAATACGCTTTCCTGGTCTTATTGCAAAAGCTTTATCAGTATTCACTGTTCCAAAAGCAAAAAAATCCATTAAAATGTCCGTCTCTAAAATCACTTTGATTGGACTGTGAAAAGTGGTTCTAAATGACGACTGAATGTGAGTTGAAAATTGATTGTAATGGTAAAAATGTCCCACACCTGTTTTAAATTGGAAATACATCACATAACGGAAGTAAAATGGTTTGCAAACATTTTATGTTGAGCCTCAAAAATCTAAACTAATTTTTGTGTGTGTGTGTGGGGGGGGATTATATAAAAAGTTAACCTCCAAAGTTAAAATGAATATATTTACATTTTGACATATGCATTAACATACTTTGTTATGCATGTATATACACATGTAAATATATGTAAAAATGTAAATATATTCAACAGTACAAACTGTAAAATTAAGAGGATCATCTCCCCATCTCTACAGGGAGTCCTTGGCCTGAAAAAGTTTGATGACCCCTGAGTGTGGACAATTAATCTTATGTAGACATTGTGAAATATGAAATATATGAAAGCATATGAATGAATAACCATATATTGTACAATCTATTCAAAACTATTGGGTTTAAATGCATTAAAAGGGAAAGATAAACAGAAAATAAGCAATATATATATATATATATATATATATATATATATATATATATATATATATATATATATATATATATACACACAAACTCTTAAATGCCTCATGCTGAAGGATTTATTTAAATTAATCTAGAAGCCCAAAGAAACACATGCACACTGAGTGAACTGGATTATCCGGTAGTCTGGCAGTTTCTGGATTAGCTATTAGGCAGTGCACAGATGATAAGAGACTTCACTGAGCTGCAAATGAGTAGCTGTCAGAGAGCAGGAGACAGACAGAGAGAGAGGGGGAGACAAATCCACAGCTCCCTCAGGGTATATGATCTCTCATTAGTTTTAATTAATCATTCTTATTAATAATAGGCTTCTCCTCGCAACAGAGACAAAAATTAAAAATTCTGCCAGGCAAAAAACAGATGCATATGAGTTAGATAAACTAAACTGGTCCTGCAATAAATTATTATGCTGCTGCTAAAACAGACAGGGCCTGGGGCTAAATTTGTATGGGTGGGCCGCCTCACCCCAGGCCCTGATGAACAAAGTTAGGATATATCACAGGACCACAGAGAGATCTCGTCATCACAGGTCCTGAGACAACCTTTATGGATGTTATTTTTTTATTTATTTTTTTTAATGAACCCATTTTGCCATATGCAATGCACTCAAAAATAATTAAACACTAGGTTATTGAAAGAAAGCTCTATTCACAAGCAAGCTTGTGTTATCATTTACAAAAAGAGCACCAAAAAGTACTATGGTAATACAATGATACTCTTTGAAGTACATTTAAATACCACGTTAATGCCATGGTACTTGAACATAGTACTTATTTAGGACCAAAATATACACTACCAGTCAAAAGTCTGGACTCACTTAACTGAGCTGAGTTTCTCATGATCTAAAGACTTCTGCTTAAATTCTTGAAATTAGAATAAATATATAATTAAATATAAATGTCAGGATAAATGTTTTAATTTAATTTCTGTCATTAAATATACATAAAAATATATACAGTACATTAAAAAAATACTTGTGAGAAAGCAATTCATGTTTAAAAGAATAAGTGTCAGAATAGAAACTCTAGAAATACTGTGTTCAGCTCTTAAAGTGGCAGTTCTTCGAGAGGCCAAGAGCTTTAGCTCAGTTCAATATGTGTCACTGCACTACTGTCGCACCCCATTATCTATGTATGTAAAATGTTTTAAATTTGATTTATTTTTCAAATAGACTTATTATTTTTAGAGCCTGAGCAAATAATTGTACATTTACATTTTTAATTGAAAAGTTAGATCGAAGAAAAAGCAAGTGTCCAGCACAAATTGAAACTCTTCAATAGTGTTTAAATATGAAATATAAAACTGAAACAACACTTAATATTGTTAATTCCTAGTTTTTAGAACTTTAGAACACTCTCGTCTAGAGGTCGATCGATAGCGGATTTTTACCGACAACGATAATTGGGTTATTAATCAACAGATAGTTTTTAAAATGGATACGGAATAAAAACAAACATAAACTGTACATTTTAAATATAAATTTGAATATATTGATTATATCTTGATCATTCATGTTAGTTCATAGTGCAACTTTAAAATGTAAAAATGTATGAGTAAATGTTGAAATTAACAATGAACAATACTTTTTTTAAACTCAATGTTACAAATTGACTCTTTTATTGTAAAGTGTTACCATTTCATATAAACCCAAACTGCCATGCTTAAAATTGGCCATCTTTAAATATCTACACAAAATTTAAAGACAAAATTTCTCTGGCGCATAAGGTCTAGTGTATGTATACATACCATTTTGTTGTCTGTTTTAAATCCGCAGCTAAAGTGTCCCGCTCTGTGCAGCGCGCACTCACATGTCAAAACAAACTCCAAAAGGCGTCAGTGATTTGGCCTCTAGAGGTCGCTTTTGTACTGTATAATGACAGCGGACACATTTCAGCAGCTCCAGCAATGGACAGGGGAAAACTATCAGTATGGATTTTTGCCGATAACCAATTGCTGGCAAAACCGATCACTTGGTCGACCTCTACTCTCGTCACACAAAGACAGACAGCTTTTACAGAGAAGACTGCTGAAACTGTGACATCTGACAATAGAAAGATGACAAGGAACACTGAGAGTTAGACATGTCAGGTCTGCCCTCTTTGGCTCTCAGCTGCCAGCTGAAGATATTCAATTAAATGCCAAATGGAAATCTTTCAGTGGGATAACTGCCACTTTTAAATCAATTATGGCACACTCAACCACTTTGCCCATAGGCATAAGACAGTCAGATCTACTGCACCAGTTGTGCACTAAAACAGCTTTTAAATGAAGTAAACATCAATAAAATACAAGAGACATCCATCAATATGCTGAATAAATGTAATGGAAGCGTTTACTCCTGTATGCCCTGAGGGTCCCATGGTACAGTAATGGAATCAGACAGTAATGCCATGGTACTTTGATATATATATGTATAATGGTACTAAATGACTACTATACTCACAAACTATAGTATGTACATGCTACTTCAAAGAATACCATGTGCACAATAAAACCAAGTCCAAAAAAAGATGTATTTTTTGTCATAGTCTTTTTATGTTGATAGCCTTGCTTTCATTTCCTCAGACTGGTGAATAAAGATAGGCCTTTACTTGTCAAGCTGTTCACTGAAGCACAGAGAAAGTCTTGTTGGCCCTGCCAAAATTACAAGCAAAGATAGAATGGAACACAAATTATCCTCGCAACAAGAGCCAGGCTACAGACGTGACACTAAAAAAGCATTGAAATGTAAAAACACTGGTCTGGGGGCTTATTAAATGAACATGTCAAGCCACGAAAGATTTTACAGAAGCATGTCGCATTTGCTCAACAGGTCGAAAGCACATGAGAAACGTCAAACAGTCAAAGCCCACAGATCTTTCTAAAAGTCATCTGAAATTGTGTTTGGCTTCATTAGCCAAGAGAATTAGTGAATACTGTTTTAAATATTTGTTGATTAACTTTATTGTCTGAATGTTAGTCTTTAGCACACAGACCTCAAGTCAAAAGCTGAGCTACACAAACAGCAGGAAAAAAAAAGAAAAATTAATATATATGTGTATTATATATATATATATATATATATTACTTAACCTTTATGCTGAAGCTGAACTTATTCTGTCTATTGATTAAAATGATTTTTGCATGTTTTTATAAGTGAAGATGCTTTTTTCATCACCGTTATATCAACATCTCTGCTTCCAACCACCTAACTTGTAAAATTTAGTAAAAATAGTAGAAATTATTGTGACAAGTTCTCACAGTTTCAACTCAGTTTCATACATCCATAATTTCATTCAAAAATGGTTGAACAAGTGCAAGGAACTTATTATCACCACAGGTTGCAATTTTGGAATCACTTTAATTTAAGGTAGCAATTAAACTTAAGGTTTCAATTGTTGTGTTTTACAGGTATTCTGGACATGTTAGTAGAATTTATTGGCTTCATTTCAACATTAAAACGACTATTTGACTTTTCTAACCTTCCAGGTAAAACTAAAATAGACTGTTCTCTATTTTGCCTTATAGTCTATAATTTCTTCCAAGCACATCTGAAAACTTGCTTAATTCTTTTCATAAATCCTCCTCATCAATTAACTGCATCATTATTGTTATAATTTAGCTCTACATTATTTTCTTTGAACACGGCGGGACAAAGAAAAGATAATTTTTCAAAAAATAAATAAATATCATATTCAAAACAAAAGATGCGGATAAATGTTTCCTGTTCTAGGACAATTTCTCATCGACCCACGATTCAACCAGTGATGCTGCGGTTTGGATGTGCCCAGAGCGCCACCCGCCGGCGGAAAGATGAACTGCAGCCATTTCAGGACGGAACGGACGCGGTGGCTGATTCCCTCACTCTGTACGAGACTATTTTAAGATCTCATCGCCGAGCTCAACAATTCCCTTGAAACCAATCACTGATAAATGAGAAACTTTATTTTAAATTATCCCAAACACAAATTACTAATAGCTATAATTATAAGCGTACTAAGTAGGCTAGTACGCTTAAGTAACTGAGTAAACTTTTCTTTATCCAGTCTGAAGTAGCATATATAAATATACAGCCAAGCATACCTTACCATATAATGTTTTAGAGCAGTCGTCTTTACGGACAAAATCAGATAAACTTGTCTCCACATGCAAGTACTGGGGTAAATATGATAGAGCTCTGTCATAAAAAGGTATGTTTTGACCATAAAAAGTCACAAACGATAAATAAAGCAAACACCAAATCTGGTAGAATTCATATCCATCCAACACTGACGTTATAACATTAAGTTACATCTCCCTTCAGAACACCGTCATTAATAAACAAGATGCAATTATTAAAGTTTCATCCCGTCTTGGGTTACGGCATTCAAACCTCGCGTAACCTCCGCAAAGTGGCCAAAAGAAAGAGAACGGAATGTAAACTTGCCTGGAAAGAACTCTCCAAATGTGAGTTGAACATGAAAAACAAGCAGCAGAACGGCGAAGTAGTTCCTTTGGTCCATTCTTGCGGTCACTACTTCACATACTCGCTGTCCGTCCGTGCACGAGAGAGCTGACTTCTCTGACGGATTCCCGGCATTGGTGATGTAGCGCGCGCGACTCGAGCCGGCAGTCGACAGCTGTCTGATTGTTGGGTTTCTGTACTGCTACGACAGGGTGTATGGGGAGGAGAGTGGGTGCGAATGAACGAGAAGAGGGTTCCAATATCCCCCAGGTCCTTAGACCTGCCTGCCAGCCCGTTCTGACACGAAATACTGGTGAGGTGATGGTTTACACACTACAGCGCGCGCTGAAGACGCTCCGGTAGCACACTACGCGATACGGTGCGCACTTGCGCGGTGCCTAAAAGTAATTCTACACCCTCTGAGCAATGAGTGAGGGAGGTTCTAGGACACTCTAGTTTCTTTGTTTTCAGTGCTGTTATATACAATACAGTGGCCCCAAAAGTACTTGGACACTTAAGATACACTTTAATGTGGGATTACACAAAATATCAAACCAAGTAGCATATATTTAAAAGATAGCAGAAGCATACTTTTCATGCTAAATGTCTCAAAAAAATAGTTTTAATTGTCAAAAAAATAGATAAAGGCATATTGCTCAAAATGAATATAAAAAGTATATGGAGACTTTCTGGTGGCCAAACTTTATATATTTACATACGCATGCAAACACACACCTATACATTTATATACATACATTATACGTGTGTGTGTGCATGTGCATTTTTGTGACATATCAGGACACAAATGTGTATAATGACATGGGTATGAAGGAGAGGGTGACTTCTGAGGACATTACCCCATGTCCCATTTTTCAAAAAGCTTATAAATCATACAGAATGATTTATTTATTTATTTATTTATTTTTTTTTTTTATTTTTTTTTTGAGAAAGTAAAAATGTGCACAGTTTTCTGTGATGGGTAGGTTTAGGGGTAGTGTAGGGGGATAGAAAATACGGTTTGTACAGTATAAAAACCATTACGCCTATGGAATGTCCCCACAATTCACAAAAACAAACGTGTGTATGTGTGTGTATCAAAATGTAATACTGTATCACAAAACCTCAACACTGTACTATGATAAGGCTGGGCAGCTAGATTTGAGATGCAAAAGCACAGTTAGTCGGAGCATAACTGATTTGCAGACTGAACTGATTTGAACTTGTTTGATATTTGTATCAACTATCAAATTGCTTTTTGTTGCCACGGTCTCTGTACTGTATAGTATGCATATCCAACACAACCTTTGACTTCACACAATTCCCAAATGCATTTTTGTGAGATGTGTTTTGTGCACGTGCGAGCAAGAGAACACAAGATCTAGCTGAGGAATGCTCATGGTCAACTCCATGGTTCATTTATAAGATGGAAACACCCTGAGTGGGCAGAATACAGTGTTTTATGGTTAGGCCTAATTTATGAATTCATTATTTAGTGATGTGGAAATCAATGCCTCATTAACACAGAAAGGTGCCCTTTCATCCTTCACCAACCCACACTAGTCCATGAACCTTCACTCCACTCTCAATCTTCTATGATTCTTCTAATCTTCCCATCCTATAGGTTTCAGTTGCAAAAGCATTTTTTTTTTTAAATCAATCTCTGAATTAAAACAGAACAGAAGAAAAAGAAGAAAATCGGCATGCAAGTTCATTGCAGTTATCTAAAGAAGTAGAAAGCCAAACTGGGGTGACTATTTCCCGTGACACAATACGGCGTACACTGCAGATGAATGGCATGCATGGGTGCCGTCCACGAAAGAAGCCTCTCCTAAAGCCCACGCACAAAAAATCCCGCCTAGAGTTTGCCAGGGCCCATGCTGACAAAGATGAAGACTACTGGGACTCTATAAT